>NC_071284.1:17871046-18111046 GCF_001660625.3 Ictalurus punctatus
AACTGGTCTCATAAACAAAACACGTTACTCAAATTAACATTAACTAAATTCTGAAGATTAAAGTAAGATTTCTTAATTTAGTGAATGTTATTAATTCATATTAACATTGACTGAATTGCAAAAAAAAAAAAAAAAAACCTCCTGTAAGGCTTCACATTCACTCACCACAAACAAAAGCATTTCTACTTCATCACTGAACATCAAACTGGTAATATATAATATAAACTTTTTAAAAAATATATATTAACATTAGCTAGAAATGAAATATACTACTCTACAAATATATTTTTCTGTGCAAAATATACTACTTTGTGTCAACTCATCTTCATTTAAATATTTTAACGGTGTACTGGCCCTTTTATTCAGCATGAGCAGGCAGTGGGGGAGGGATTCACTCGACACCGAAACTTCTGCGTCTTAAAATTTACTTCTGGTGTAAAATTTTAGCGGTTCAGAGATTACAGACATTACAAACTGCAGTTTTGTCATCATTCCACACAAGAATTTTTTACACAGAGCATGAAATCGATGTGTTTTCCCGCACTCTTTTGATTGGCAGGATATAATCGGCCCTGATCATCGGATGTTTTTAAACTATCGGCCGATAGCGGGAAAAATAGACTTTATCGGCCGATACATTGGTGCATCTCTAATCCTGATACTGGTTCATTAGGTCATGGACTAGGAGTACCATCGGTTGAAAAACTGTAAGAAAAGTGCACAGAAAACATTTTCTTTTTAAATAAAAATGCTAATTTAAAACATCATGAAACATTAAACTACATTTTCTCTGATTTTAACAGAGGTGTTTGTGTCACACATCATAAAAGACAATCTTAGCATCCGTTAATTTTATTTGTAAAACTGGTTAATTTTGAGCTTAATTCTTTCAGGTTTAAAAACTTGTCACACGTCACAGGCAGTGATGTGGCAATGTACTATAGTACATCGATGACGCATCGGTGTCTCATAATTATTCATGAGACTGCGTGTTCTTATACTATGAGAAGACGCTGTCTCGTAATTATTCATGACAGCATGTGGTGCTTTTCTACAACAGATGTAGTATAAGAGAGGCGTTCAAATGGGTCACAAAAGTTTGTTTTTTGGAGAAAGGTGGACTTCGTACTTGCTCATGAAAGCAGTTTGTGTCTACACAATGACGCGGTACTAAGTCCCGAGGACATTTCCATCCCTTTAAATGAGGTATGAGTCTAATATTTAACCATAACAGTTGTACTTGCCTTTTGAGCTAATTAAACTGCTTAAAGAGCCACGGGTGCCTACGGGCCGTTGCGTGCAAAACTATGCAACGAGAGTCCACACTGAAGGGAAGAGCCTTCCCCCTTTTATTTGTGAAAAGCTCAAGTCTATGAGCTTACACTTCTCCCATCTGCACTGCCTCCTGTTCGAGGAAAACAATACAATATATTATGAAAACTTTACATACTATATCTATCTATTTATCTATCTATCTAGCTATCTATATATATGTATATATTAGAGATGCACCGATGTAAAGGCATTTTTTCAAAACATCCGATGTTCAGGGCCAATTATATCCTGTCAATAAAAAGAGTGTGGAAAAACACATCAATTTCATGCTGTGTGTAAAGAAGATGTCTCTTATGGGAAATGATGACAAAACTGCAGTTTGTAATCCCTGCACTGCTAAAATTTTACACCGGACATGAGCAGCAGTGAAGCAGGACTTTCGGCATAATTTTTCCGTCAAATTTTTTTGCCGCGCTGCTCAAGCTGCTCACGCTGAATTAAAGGGCCAGTACACCGTTGAAAGATTTAAATGAAGAGGAGTTGAGAAAAACAGAAATATATATATTGCACAGAAAAATATATTTGTAGAGTAGTATATTTCATATCCAGTTAATGTTAATACAGTATGAATTAATATCATCAAATAAAAAGTTTATATTAGGCCTATATATTACCAGTTTTATAGTCAATAGCTGAGGTTACATGGACAACAATAATCCACTCTTAACCCGATTAAGACCATACGTTGATTAAGAAACTACCTTGTAAACAGCAGTTTTTACTTACCTTAATCTAATTAAGGTCATACTCGAATTAAGCTCTAATCGAATTAAGACAGGTGGAGTACTCCTGTTTTAGTCGCATTATGTACGTGTATTACAGACATGTAAACACCTTAATCACATTATGAACGTCGTGTGAGAGTTTTCAACGCATTTTGCGACAGGACACAATCATACACGGCATTTCTCAACATTTTACGGCGAACAAGAGAGTTCGGCTGCATCTCAAACCGCATACTTGACTACTATAGGCCTGTAGTGGGGAAAAATACATGTATCTCGGCTACTATATAGACGTTAAGTACGCAGTTTGAGACGCAGCCCACTGCTTCAAGCAGTTGTCTATTAGCACGTATAGCATGACAAATAATTAACTGCACTTAAAGCGTCCGTAAAAAAAATAAATAAAAACACCCAAAATTGTATACGGTACCATAACGAAGACGAACTGTATATTGATACATGAAATTCTGGAGGGACGGTGTGGCGCGGTGACGTAATGACGCGGGCTGTTTATCTAATTATGTTCTATAACATGTTACATGGGAACATGACGGGAGTATTCTAAAAGCGACTCATGTAAACACCTTAATCACATTATTATCTTAATCAGAGTAAGGTCAATAATTAGATTACTGCTGTCCATGTAAACGTAGTCACTGATGAAGTAGAAATGCTTTTGTTTGTGGTGAGTGAATGTGAGCCTAACAGGAGGTTTTTTAGAATTCACTCAATGTTAATATGAATTAATAATATTCAATAAGTTAAGAAATCTTACTTTAATGTTCAGAATTTATAATGTGTTAATGTTAATTTGAGTAATGTGTTTTCTGTTTATGAAACCAGATACTGTGAAACAACTTGTTGAAATGGAGAGACACACAAGGTATCGTAACAGATTACTTTGCCTCACTATGGAGGCAGCGGGCACCCTGGAGTGGGACCCCGCTGCTCCCCGAGCCTGGAACTGCAACGGAACCCATGCAGCTCAGACAGGCTTGGCTTCGCGAGGAGGAGAGGGAGAGGCATCTTCGTGAGTCTCGCTGCTCACGAGAAGCTGCGACCTGCCAGGGAGAGCGTTGACAGTCGACCCAGTCATCAAACGGTGAGTCCTGACCAAGCAAACACAGCCCACGTATTCGTGTTGCAGGTTAAGCTTGAGTTCTCAGGGGTGTCTACTGTGCCCACAGCGCTGATCGACTCAGGAGCCTTCCGGCAACTTCATTGACCAGAAGACTGCACAGGAACTAAACCTTCTGTTCGTCCACTACTCCAGCCACGCCCCATCCAGTCTATCGACGGGTCCCCCATGGGGAGGTTCATCTCCCACAGTACAGCACCCCTCGAAATCCAGGTTAGTGCCCTCCACAGCGAAACAATAGTCCTGTACGTAACTGTCTCAGCCCAGCATCCTGTCATCTTATATCTGCCCTGGTTGGAGCTCTGCAACCCCCAGGTCTCTTGGGCAGACAAACAAAGGCTTTGACCTGAATGCTCGTTATCAACTTGCACACCTTTCTGCGGATCTGGCCCTCTTAATTTAGGTTCTAAGAGCTCCCCCTGATGCCTCTGGGTTTCCACCATCTCTAAGATACAGAATCTGTCCAGCTAAGGTGTATGTGGATGCTTCCCCGCAGACTGACTCCTCTCTCACTGCTTCTCCTGACAACTCGTCCGAACATCCTGAAGGTGATGATGACATGGCATGTGCTGATCCTGACTGTTACTTTTCACCTCCCTACACTCCTGCCAGCCCCGACATTTCTCCTGACTGCTCACCTTACCGTCAGCCCCCCTCTCCAACTGATTACTCTCCCACCAGTCCAATTTATCCCCATTCTCAATAAAGTTATTTGTTACTTGCACCTGTCTCCCTTGTGTTTTATTTCTTACCTAATTCTCATCTAACAACCCCCAGGCTAACGGACAGGTAGAGCGGGTCAACCAAGAAATTGCTAGGTTCCTACGGACATTCTGTTCCATGAACCCGGAGGATTGGAGCAAATTCCTCCCATGGGCCGAGTATGCACAGAACTCCCTACGACACTCGGCTACGCAGCACACCCCTTTCAGTGTGTTTGACTACTGCCCGTATCATGACTTTGTCTTCAGCCTGATCCTTGCCTTCCTGTTACTGCACCGCCCGTGCTTGCCTCCACACAAGGTATCATAACAGCTGAGTATATTTACCTGCATAAAAGTGTGTATACTAACACTTAATCTTTGCATAGCTGTTATATTGTAATTCAAGTAAAACAAAGAAACAAAAATAACTAGGAGAAAAACACAAACAGAGCTATGTTGCAACCCCTTACACGCCTGTGCCAACTACGTATTATTTCACTACAATTAAATAATGGCAAATAAGTAAAACAACATATATCTGTTGTCATCTTCATGCATTTTATCACCAAATATGAGCTGTATGTTTGGACATCGGAGCTGTTGTAAAACCTTAGATGTGGGCTTAACCTAACACAGTGCAAAACAAATTACTCTACAGCACTCACTTTACTATGAATAGTTTTCATACACCCACCGGTGGCGATAGCACCATAGTGCTGGGGCCTGTCATTGCTGCTGCAGCTATATTTTTTATTTAAAAGTTTGATAAAGCCAGATCACATAAAGAGGAAGAATACACACTAATACAAACATGAAAACTAACAGTAAGAAAGGAAAATAAATGTGGCTGATGTAATACACAAGAAGACATGAAGAAAAGGGAAGAAACACAAAGAGAAAATATAGCTTTGAGCAGCAATTATCAGGGTTCAAGCATCTTTTTTTTAAAAACATTTTTCATTTTTAATTTATTTATTCATTTTCATATGATACATTTACATATGTTTCATTTACATGTGATTCATTTATGTGTGATTCATTTTCATGTGATTCATATTCATGTGATTCATTTACTGATTTGCTTCTCTTTAAATCCAGTTTTAGACTGTGATGTTACAAAGGTCTTTCCAGATTATTACTCACCACACTGTAGGAGATAACCCCAGTAAGATTGCCTGAATTCTATAATATAATTTGTTCACCATGTTAGGTTTAAATCCTCTAAAAACAGGATTTGCACTTGACTAACATTACTCCGTTCCAGTTTACATCCTTCAAAGCATTGGCATGTTTTGTTTACTCTCACAATCCCCCAAACACACACACACCCAAAGTCTCCATAAAAAATATGAGACAGCAGTGTTTCCCACAATAACCAAAAGTTGTCCACAATGTGAAAACAACTCGGGAGAGTAAGCTGAACTAACCAAAAAAATTACCAAGACAAAAAGTTACAGTAAGAGAAAAAGCCCCTACTGACTTCAAGTCTGATAAACAGTCTGCGCACAATAACAAATATAATGTCCTTAACTTTTAAAGACTTGTAACAAATAATATAACAGTGTAGCACGTAAAGCCGAGGAAAAAACACTAATACAATTAAATAAACAGAAACTCTAACCCAGTCGGAGCCTCAAAACAGAGAACCACATTAATACAGAAGTAGATTTAAGAGGAGTGAGTCCACAAAATCTAGGTGAAGTAATGCAATGACAATATCTTCAATAAAATTCCAAATACTGTAGAGCTGGAAGGCCGAGTGCAAAAAATAAAAATAAAAGAAGAGCGAAAAAGACGCCGCTGTGTAGGTGATGCAGTTCACCCCGATATCAAGAGTTTAACATAGTCTCCTGCTTCCTCCGCTGAAATAAAGTCCTTCTGGATACCATTATATGTAATGTGAAGCTGAGCTGGGTGAAGTATTCCACAGCGAGCACCCTCAATACCACAAAGTTGACGCCGAACCTCATTAAATACAGCTCGGGCCCGGGCTGTCTTGGCTGTGTAGTCAGGGAAAACAGAGATGGTCAAATCCCTCAGTTTAATCCGCTGGAGCTCTCTCGCATGGTGTAAAATGTCAACACAGTCACTGTGATAGTGGAATCTGCACACAATAGCTCGTGGTCGTTCACCAGGCTTGGGCTTCAGCTGAAGGGTCCGGTGGGACCGGTCCAAAACCGGCTCCTTCTCCAGACCATACGCCTCTTTTAACAAGGCCGCTACAGCAGCAGTTGTACATGTGTCAGTGCCCTCTGGAACTCCGACTATCCTAACGTTATTGCGCCGTGACCTCGACTCCAAATCCTCACATTTATTCTCTAATTGAGTCACGGTCACAGTGAGAGACTCGATAGTAGTCTTCATGTGAGCTATGTCATTGGTGCAACCAGAGAGAGCGTGCTCCATTTCCACAACAGTACCTTTCAGTGTTGACATGGTAGCCTCGGTAGCAATTTTATCACTAGCCAGCTGTGTTTTCACGGCCTGCAGGTCAAGCTGAACAGCAGACAGCGCAACCCTGAAAGTCTCCTGGAGCTGCTTTTCAAAAATATCGGCGATGTCCTTCCTCAGTAAAGCCAACAGCTCGAGCCTGAGTGTGGCGAAGACACCACTCGGCGACTTTTGGTATAATTGTTTTTGGTATGATCTATGTAATATAATCAGACTGGTTTCATGACAGTAGGCTAAAGAAATAAAAAGTTATTAACATTAAAATAAAATAATTATATTTTTTGATTACAAGGTGGCACTGTCCCCAAACTTTTTGAGTGCCTTCACGGCATGGGGACAATGACAGGTACAGAGTTTTGGATTGATAATCAAATGTCTTTGTGAAATACAGCATTTTGACACACAGTTCAAATAGCCGAGGCCCAAAACATTGGGTCTGTGTTGATCAGCTCCCTAGATCCCTAGGTTGTGAATCAGTGTATCATATACATGAGTTGTGCACAGGTAAGAACCCTGACTACACACTGATAACTGATAACTCAATTTCCGGCGACACAACTATGTAGTACTCGTTGTAAATATCACCATAATTTTTAAAAACATATTATTTAAACATAAATGTTTAAAATGCTTAAAATGGCCGACTCCCTGATCAGTGCCCTGGCTGCATCCAAAATTGCACTGATAGAGTACATACTGATCAGTATAACTGGTAAGCATGAATACAATCCAGATGTACTACGTGGCATGGATTCTGACAGCTCTTCCGCAGTCTTATTGCTTTATGGGATAGTGCAGTATCCACAGTGTCCAGTGGTTCCATACAGTAGAATCTTGGCAGAAGCAGTAGGTCATCTGGGTATTTCTCACCTACTGTTTTATGAATACTGAGAATTCTGACATATTACTCCTTTGGTGTACTGCTTTTCACCTACTGTGTAGTAGGGATATTCGGACTAAGCCCCTGACTACTGAACTAGGAAGCTGATTGAAACATACACATTGAATGGCCAATGGTGGCCATGTTTTTCAAGATTCACAACTGTCCTCATATACACTGATGGGACCTTGGACAAAGATACTTCATGCAAAGTTTCAAGTCAGTTGGACCAATGGTTCCATATTTATTGCCAATTTAATGTTTTCTCCTTTTATAGCACCACCATGTAGCCAAGCTAAGCCATTTTGTTCATGTCAGATTGAGCCCATACATAGGTTTGCCAAGTTTGTTGAAAATATCTCATTCCATTCAAGCGCCATTTCAGTAAAAGTGACCACTAACTCTTAAAACATTTCTGCCGGGTGTCACGGTGATGAATCAAAGGGTTTTTTTTTTTTTTTTTTTTTAATTATTGATCTAAACAATTGTCCTGCACTGGTTTTCTTTTGATTGAATGGAAAACTTTGGACTATTTTGCAAAATTTTATTTTTTAAATAATCGCAAATATTTACTGAATCCAGTAGTTCTTGAGGAAATGTTGTTCAGAATTAGGAGCTCCATCAAACACTATTAATTGCTTGTATTTGTGTGAAACATTGCTGTATATAAAACCATTTATGTGCATGAAAACTTGATAGCATCCCCCAGTGGATGATTTGTTTAAAATTTTTCACACACCTCTGGGGCCAAGAGGCAAACAAGTCCTCCAAGTTTCGTTCTGATTGGCCTTTGTTAACCTTGTCTAATAGCTGCTGAAATAAATTGACAAATGATGGCCATGTTTTTTGAGATACATGAATGTCCTCAAAAATGTTTATGGGACCTTGGAAAAAGACACAGTATGCAAATTTTCAAGTCAACTGGACCAATGGTTTCTTAGTTAGAGCCAATTTTGTGTTTTGTCCTGTTATAGCACCACCATGTGGCCAAGGTCCGCCATATATTGCGAGTGACCTCAGATTGAGCCTATACATAAGTCTGCCAAGTTTGCCAATTGTTCAAAATATATCATTCCTTTCAAGCGTCATAGCCATTTCAGTAAAAGTAGCCACAACCTCTTCAAACATTTTTGCTTGCCGTCATGGCAATGAATCAAAAGTATACTTTTTTATATATATATATATATATATATATATATATATATATATATATATATATATATATATATATATATATATATATATATTTATTGATTTAAGCAGTCCAAACAATTGTGCTACACTGGTTTTATTTTTATTGAGCAAAAAAACCTACGAGGAGTTCACAAAAGTAGTTTTTTAAAGAAATCTCAAATATTTAACTAAATATTTGGCTGACACCAATGCTTCTTGAGGCAAACTTGTTCAGAAACAAGTAGCAATTGTAGGAGTTCAAGCAGTTTAAGGACTTTAAGTGCATGCGTAAAAATATATTATGTATTATTTAGCAAGCTCGTAAGCACTTAAAGCTGCAGTATGGAATGTTTTGGTTAAAAATGAACAAAAAACTATTATTGAGCAAGTAAATAAAAATAAAAAATCACTGTTCAAAACTGTCCTCTTACCTTACCCCAATTCGCAATAATAAGCTTATAATAATGATTTATAAATTGAGATGTTGGATGGGATTTCCCGGAAAATGTCAGTTGACAAATGTCAGTTGACTGTTGTCAAAACCAAGAAGCCTGGAACTGCAGAGAGCCTGCAGTCAAAAAGGGAAAGCGACTAAAACTAGTATAAATATCGGCATGGCATTTGTGAGGTGGCAATAGCTCTGAGATCTGGCATTTAATACTGATGCAGAGATGGCATTTTTTGTTGAATGGTGACATTTCACTGGCTCAATAGGTAGATAGCTAATATTAGCACACTTGTTTGCTTGATTCAGCTAGGTATTGAGTTTCCAATGTTTTCTTTGTTTATTTTGCTATGGTCAGTATGGTAAATTGCATTTATATTCTGCTAGCTATGAAAGAGAACAACTCAACTCTACTCCAAAAAAACCATATCTGCCTCCACCTCTGTTGTCAAGCATTGGAGCTAATATGCACCACATACGAATACCTCATTGTTGCCAAGTCTCATGAGACAAATAAGCAACTGCAGCTTCAAAAACAAGCCCAATGTTATTATAGCCTGTTACGGCTTCAATGTAAACAGACTCAGTAAATGAGCCTGCAACATATTAAACTGAAACCACTCGCGGTTTCAAAAGCAAAAACAGAATTTATTTAATAAAAAAATCATTAAATGGCAACAAAGCTTATAGGGAAGGTAGGCACTATCCTCTCGTCTCTGATCACCTGTGAGCAGAATATGATTGGAGAGATGGAAAAGGAGATTACAGTAGAACCATTACTTATTAGTATATGGTATATAGTACATGAGTATGTTATGTTTTAGTATATGAGTGTGTTATTAGTATATAGTATGAGTATGTTATGTTTTTTTTTTTTAAATTATATCTAATAATTGTGGGAGGGTGAAGTACACTACAGCACTGATATTATTGTGAGTCTGTGAGCAGACAGTGTCAATGCACTGGGGAAAATAACATACATAAATGTGAAAAACGAGGTCACTTGTCAGATTTACCTAACAAGCAGCCATATTTTTTAAAACAAGCCCAAAAAACAAGAACCCGCGACCCATAATTTTTTAAAGCGACTTCAGAAAAAAAAAGCCAAAAGTCACGTATTATAAGCAAACTTGCCAACTCTGATAAGTATACCTCAAACCATCAGATTCAACAACATTTCGATGGGATTCAAATCTGGGCTTTGACTAGGACAGTCCATGTGCTTAGGATCATTATCATGTTGAAAGGTCCACTTTTTGTTCAACTTCAACTTTCGGATAGATGGCCTCACATTATCTTTAAACAGTCTTTGGTATGATGCAGAATTCATAGTTGAATCAATGAATGCAAGCTGTCCAGTCTCTGAGGCAGCGAAGCAACCCCAAACCATAACATTTCCACCACCATGCTTCACAGGTGGTATGAGGTGCTTCTCCTGAAAAGCTGTCTTTGGTCTGTGCCAAACATGTCTGCTGTTACTGTAGCCAAAGAACTCTATAATTGATTCATCTGTCCAGAGAACTGTATTCCAAAAGGCATGGTCTTTCCCTATATGCTCACTGACAAACTGTAGTCTTGCAAGGCTTTTTCCTGGCATGCCTCCCATACAGGTCAAATTTGTGCAGTATCTTTCTGATTGTAGATGCATGCACTTTGACACCAACAGTTGCTAGACTTTATGGAGAAACCATTTATCATATCAAAAATCTGAGTAACAGTTTTTGTTCTCATGATGCTGCATGCAAATCTGGTGATGAATGGGCAAAATTTATAGGAGAAGAAGTGAAAAAACTATTTTTCTTAAAATTCAAAATGGTTAACTTCCTGTTTTAGAAATGACAAATTTGATACATAATCATCACTTAGCACCTTCAAAGGAATCAATTCAAACAAAAATCTTGATTTGATGTTGAAAATCTACAGCAAAAGTTTTAAAAGTTATGAGCAGTTTTACCAATTTGTGAATTACAGTACCACCTAATGCTGAATTTAGACAAAACTTGTTGAAAATTCCCAGAATGAGGTTCTTCAGTGACGTAGCAAGTTTGGTCAAAATATATGACAAGGATGCTGAGATATGCCCTCAAGTCCTATTTGCAGCTTCACCATCAAATTTGTGTGCACGTTATGGACAAACCATCTTGTATGTAAAAAAGTCAGAGAAAGATTTTTGGGGGGCTGATAAAACAGAAATACTTTTATTAGGCCCACGTGTAGCTAGAAGTATTCTTTCTGATCACATGGTTACTCTGGATGGTCTTTCTGTTTCATCATGTACAGCAGTTAAAGACCTTGGAGTGATTATTGACTCCAGCCTATCATTTGATCCTCATGTAGATAATATTACTAGGATAGCCTTCTTTCATCTCAGAAATATTTCTAAGTAAGGAGTTTTTCCTTGCCACCCTCGCCACTCAGTGGCTTGCTCAGTTGGGATAAATTCGCACCTTTAATAACTGTATACCATGTTGATATTGCTGTAAAGCGGCTTTGAGACAACGTCTATTGTAAAAAGCGCTATACAAATGAAATTGAATTCGCTACATACATACATACATACCATACCATACATCCATACCATACCATACATACATACCATACCATACATACCATACATACCTTACATACATTACATACCTACCATACATTACATACATACCATACATTACATACATACCATACATACATACATACCATACATACATACATACCATACATACCATACATACATACCATACATAACATACATACATACCATACATACATACATACCATACATACATACATACATACCATACATACATACATACCATACATACATACATACCATACATACCATACATACCATACATACATACATACATACCATACCATACATACCATACCATACCATACATACATACCATACATACATACCATACCATACATACCATACATACATACCATACATACATACCATACATACATACATACCATACATACATACATACATACCATACATACATACATTACATACATACCATACATTACATACATACCATACATACATACCATACATTACATACATACCATACATACCATACATACATACCATACATACATACATACATACCATACATACATACCATACATACATACCATACCATACATACATACCATACCATACATACATACCATACATACATACCATACCATACCATACATACCATACCATACATACCATACATACATACCATACCATACATACCATACCATACATACCATACATACATACCATACATACATACATACATACCATACATACATACCATACATACATACATACCATACATACATTACATACATACCATACATTACATACATACCATACATACATACCATAGATACCATACATACATACCATACATTACATACATACCATACATACCATACATACATACATACATACATACCATACATACATACCATACATACATACCATACATACATACCATACCATACATACATACCATACCATACATACATACCATACATACATACCATACATACATACCATACCATACCATACATACCATACATACATACCATACCATACATACCATACCATACCATACATACATACCATACATACATACATACCATACATTACATACATACCATACATACCATACCATACATACCATACATACATACCATACATTACATACATACCATACATACCATACATACCATACATACATACATACCATACATACATACATACCATACATACATACCATACATACATACATACATACATACCATACATACATACCATACATACATACATACCATACCATACATACATACCATACATACATACCATACATACATACCATACCATACATACATACCATACCATACATACATACCATACCTACCATACATACATTACATACATACCATACCATACATACATACATACCATACATACATACATACATACATACCATACATACATACCATACATCCATACATACATACCATACATACATACCATACATACATACATACCATACATACATACCATACATACATACATACCATACATACATACATACATACCATACATACATACCATACATACATACATACATACCATACCATACATACATACCATACATACCATACATACATACATACCATACCATACCATACATACCATACCATACATACCATACCATACCATACATACCATACATACATACCATACATACAATACATACCATACATACATACCATACATACATACCATACATACCATACATACCATACATACATACCATACATACATACATACATACCATACATACCATACATACATACCATACATACATACCATACATACATACCATACATACATACCATACATACATACATACATACCATACATACATACCATACATACATACCATACATACATACATACCATACATACATACCATACATACATACCATACATACCATACATACCATACATACCATACATACCATACATACATACATACCATACATACATACCATACATACATGCCATACATACCATACATACATACCATACATACCATACATACATACATACCATACATACATACCATACATACCATACATACATACATACCATACATACCATACATACATACCATACATACATACCATACATACCATACATACATACATACCATACATACCATACATACATACATACCATACATACATACCATACATACATACATACCATACATACATACCATACATACATACCATACATACCATACATACATACCATACATACATACATACATACCATACATACATACCATACATACATACCATACATACCATACATACATACCATACATACCATACATACATACCATACATACATACATACCATACATACCATACATACATACATACCATACATACCATACCATACATACCATACCATACATACCATACCTACATACCATACATACATACATACCATACATACATACATACATACCATACATACATACCATACATACATACATACCATACATACATACCATACATACATACCATACATACATACATACCATACATACATACCATACATACCATACATACATACCATACATACATACCATACATACATACATACCATACATACATACCATACATACCATACATACATACATACCATACATACATACCATACATACCATACATACCATACATACCATACCATACATACATACATACATACCATACATACCATACATACATACCATACATACCATACATACATACCATACATACATACCATACATACATACCATACATACATACCTACATACATACCTACATACATACCTACATACATACCATACATACATACCATACATACATACCATACATACCATACATACATACATACCATACATACATACCATACATACATACCAACCATACATACATACCATACATACATACCATACATACCATACATACATACCATACATACCATACATACATACCATACATACATACATACATACCATACATACATACATACCATACATACATACATACATACCATACATACATACCATACATACATACATACCATACATACATACATACCATACATACCATACATACATACCATACATACATACCATACATACCATACATACATACCATACATACCATACCATACCATACATACATACCATACATACCATACATACATACCATACATACATACCATACATACATACATACCATACATACATACATACCATACATACATACCATACATACATACCATACATACATACATACCATACATACATACCATACATACATACCATACCATACATACATACCATACCATACATACCATACATACATACCATACATACATACCATACATACCATACATACCATACATACATACATACCATACATACATACATACCATACATTACATACATACCATACATACCATACATACATACCATACATTACATACATACCATACCATACATACCATACATACATACCATACATACATACCATACATACCATACATTACATACATACCATACATACCATACATACCATACATACATACCATACATACATACCATACATACATACCATACATACATACCATACATACATACATACCATACATACATACCATACATACCATACATACATACCATACATACATACATACCATACCATACATACATACCATACATACATACCATACATTACATACATACCATACATACCATACATACATACCATACATACATACCATACATACATACCATACATACATACATACCATACATACATACCATACATACCATACATACATACCATACATACATACATACATACATACCATACATACATACCATACATACATACCATACCATACATACCATACCATACATACATACCATACATACATACCATACATCCATACATACCATACATACCATACATACATACCATACATACCATACATACCTACCATACATACATACATACCATACATCCATACCATACATACCATACATACATACCATACATACCATACATACCTACATACCTACCATACATACATACCATACATACATACATACCATACATACATACATACATACCATACATACATACATACCATACATACCATACATACCATACATACCTACCATACATACATACCATACATACATACATACATACATACCATACATACCATACATACCTACATACCTACCATACATACCTACATACCTACCATACATACATACATACCATACATCCATACATACATACATACCATACATACCTACATACCTACCATACATACCTACCATACATACATACCATACATACATACATACCATACATACATACCTACCATACATACATACATACCATACATCCATACATACATACCATACATACCATACATACCATACATACCATACATACCTACATACCTACCATACATACCTACCATACATACATACCATACATACATACATACCATACATACATACATACCATACATACCATACATACCTACCATACATACCTACCATACATACATACCATACATACATACCATACATACATACATACATACCATACATACCATACATACATACATACCATACATACATACATACCATACATACATACCATACATACATACCATACATACATACCATACATACCTACATACATACCATACATACCATACATACATACCATACATACATACCATACATACCATACATACATACCATACATACATACCATACATACATACCATACATACCATACATACATACCATACATACATACCATACATACCATACATACATACCATACATACATACCATACATACCATACATACCATACACACCATACATACATACCATACATACATACCATACATACATACATACCATACATACATACCATACATACATACCATACATACCATACATACATACCATACATACCATACATACATACCATACATACCATACATACCATACATACCATACCATACATACATACATACATACATACCATACATACCATACATACCATACATACATACCATACATACATACCATACATACATACCATACATACATACCTACATACATACCATACATACATACCATACATACATACATACCATACATACCATACATACATACCATACATACCATACATACCTACATACCTACCATACATACATACATACCATACATCCATACCATACATACCATACATACATACCATACATACCATACATACCTACATACCTACCATACATACATACCATACATACATACATACCATACATACATACATACCATACATACATACATACCATACATACCATACATACCATACATACCTACCATACATACATACCATACATACATACATACCATACATACATACATACCATACATACCATACATACCTACATACCTACCATACATACCTACATACCTACCATACATACATACATACCATACATCCATACATACATACCATACATACCATACATACCTACATACCTACCATACATACATACATACATACCATACATACATACCATACATACATACCATACATACCATACATACATACCATACATACATACCATACATACCATACATACATACCATACATACATACCATACATACCATACATACATACCATACATACATACCATACATACATACATACCAACCATACATACATACATACCAGACAGACATACATACCATACATACATACCATACATACATACCATACATACATACCATACATACATACATACCATACATACATACATACCATACATACCATACATACATACCATACATACATACCATACATACATACCATACATACATACATACCAACCATACATACATACATACCATACATACATACATACCATACATACATACCATACATACATACCATACATACATACCATACATACATACCATACATACATACATACATACCATACATACATACATACCATACATACATACCATACATACCATACATACAATACATACAATACATACATACCATACATACCATACATACATACCATACATACATACCATACATACCATACATACATACCATACATACATACCATACCATACCATACATACATACCATACATACATACCATACCATACATACCATACATACATACATACCATACATACATACCATACATACATACCATACATACATACCATACATACATACCATACCATACATACATACATACCATACCATACATACCATACCATACATACCATACATACATACCATACATACATACCATACATACCATACATACATACCATACATTACATACATACCATACATACCATACATACATACCATACATTACATACATACCATACCATACATACCATACATACATACCATACATACATACCATACATACCATACATTACATACATACCATACCATACATACATACATACCATACATACCATACATACATACCATACATACATACATACATACCATACATACATACCATACCATACATACCATACCATACATCCATACATACCATACATACCATACATACATACCATACATACATACATACCATACATACCTACATACCTACCATACATACATACATACCATACATCCATACATACATACCATACATACCATACATACCATACATACCTACATACCTACCATACATACATACATACCATACATACATACATACCATACATACCTACATACCTACCATACATACCTACATACATACATACCATACATCGATACATACATACCATACATACCATACATACATACCATACATACCATACATACCTACATACCTACCATACATACCTACCATACATACATACATACCATACATACATACATACCATACATACCATACATACCTACCATACATACCTACCATACATACATACCATACATACCTACCATACATACATACCATACATACATACATACATAACATACATACCATACATACATACCATACATACATACCATACATACATACCATACATACATACCATACATACATTACATACATACATACATACATACATACCATACATACAATACATACATACCATACATACATACATACCATACATACATACCATACATACATACCATACATACATACCATACATACCATACATACATAACATACATACCATACATACATACCATACATACATACCATACATACATACCATACCATACATACATACCATACCATACATACATACCATACCATACATACCATACCATACATACCATACATACCATACATACATACCATACATTACATACATACCATACATACCATACATACATACCATACATTACATACATACCATACCATACATACCATACATACATACCATACATACATACCATACATTACATACATACCATACCATACATACATACCATACATACCATACATACATACCATACATACATACATACATACCATACATACATACCATACCATACATACCATACCATACATACATACCATACATCCATACATACCATACATACCATACATACATACCATACATACATACATACCATACATACCTACATACCTACCATACATACATACATACCATACATCCATACATACATACCATACATACCATACATACCATACATACCTACATACCTACCATACATACATACCATACATACATACATACCATACATACATACATACCATACATACCATACATACCTACCATACATACATACATACCATACATACATACATACCATACATACCTACATACCTACCATACATACCTACATACATACATACCATACATCGATACATACATACCATACATACCATACATACATACCATACATACCATACATACCTACATACCTACCATACATACCTACCATACATACATACATACCATACATACATACATACCATACATACCATACATACCTACCATACATACCTACCATACATACATACCATACATACCTACCATACATACATACCATACATACATACATACATACCATACATACCATACATACATACATACCATACATACATACATACCATACATACATACATACATAACATACATACCATACATACATACCATACATACATACCATACATACCATACATACATACATACCATACATACATTACATACATACATACATACATACATACCATACATACAATACATACATACCATACATACATACATACCATACATACATACCATACATACATACCATACATACATACCATACATACCATACATACATAACATACATACCATACATACATACCATACATACATACCATACATACCATACATACATACCATACATACATACCATACCTACATACCTACCATACATACATACATACCATACATACCATACATACATACCATACATACATACAATACATACATACCATACATACATATATACCATACATACATACCATACCTACATACCTACCATACATACATACATACCATACATCCATACATACATACCATACATACATACCATACATACCATACATACCTACCATACATACATACCATACATACATACCATACATACATACATACCATACATACATACATACCATACATACATACATACCATACATACCATACATACCTACCATACATACATACCATACATACATACATACATACCATACATACATACATACCATACATACATACCATACATACATACATAACATACATACCATACATACATACCATACATACATACATACCATACATACATACATACATACATACCATACATACATACATACCATACATACATACATACCATACATACATACCATACATACATACCATACATACATACCATACATACATACATACCATACATACATACCATACAATACATACATACCATACCATACATACATACCATACATACATACCATACATACAATACATACATACATACCATACATACATACCATACATACATACATACCATACATACATACCATACAATACATACATACCATACCATACATACATACCATACATACATACCATACATACATACCATACAATACATACATACCATACCATACATACATACCATACATACATACCATACATACCATACATACATACATACCATACATACATACATAACATACATACCATACATACATACCATACATACATACCATACATACATACATACATACATACCATACATACATACCATACATACATACATACCATACATACATACCATACAATACATACATACCATACCATACATACATACCATACATACATACCATACATACATACCATACATACATACCATACATACATACCATACATACAATACATACATACATACCATACATACATACCATACATACATACATACCATACATACATACCATACATACATACATACCATACATACATACATACCATACATACCATACCTACATACCTACCATACATACATACATACCATACATCCATACATACATACCATACATACCATACATACATACCATACATACCATACATACCATACATACCTACATACCTACCATACATACATACCATACATACATACATACCATACATACATACCATACATACATACATACCATACATACCTACCATACATACCTACCATACATACATACCATACATACATACCATACATACATACATACCATACATACATACATACATACATACATACATACATACATACCATACATACATACATACCATACATACATACATACCATACATACATACCATACATACATACATACCATACATACATACATACCATACATACATACCATACATACATACATACATACCATACATACATACATACATACCATACATACATACATACATACCATACATACCTACCATACATACCTACCATACATACATACCATACATACATACCATACATACATACATACCATACATACATACATACATACCATACATACATACATACATACCATACATACCTACCATACATACCTACCATACATACATACCATACATACATACCATACATACATACATACCATACATACATACATACATACATACATACATACATACATACATACATACATACATACATACCATACATACATACATACCATACATACATACCATACATACATACATACCATACATACATACATACCATACATACATACCATACATACATACATACATACCATACATACATACATACATACCATACATACATACATACCATACATACATACAATACATACATACCATACATACATACATACCATACATACATACATACCATACATACATACCATACATACATACCATACATACCATACATACATACATACCATACATACATACCATACATACCATACATACATACATACCATACATACATACAATACATACATACCATACATACATATATACCATACATACATACCATACATACATACCTACCATACATACATACATACCATACATCCATACATACATACCATACATACCATACATACATACCATACATACCATACATACATACCATACATACCATACATACCATACATACATACATACCATACATACATACATACCATACATACATACATATCATACATACCATACATACCTACCATACATACCTACCATACATACATACCATACATACATACCATACATACATACCATACATACCATACATACCTACATACATACATACATACCATACATACATACCTACCATACATACATACCATACATACATACCATACATACATACATACATAACATACATACCATACATACATACCATACATACATACCATACATACCATACATACATACATACCATACATACCATACATACATACCATACATACATACATACCATACATACATACATACCATACATACATACCATACATACATACATACCATACATACATACCATACAATACATACATACCATACCATACATACATACCATACATACCATACATACATACCATACATACATACCATACATACATACCATACATACCATACATACATACATACCATACATACATACATACCATACATACCATACATACATACATACCATACATACATACCATACATACATACCATACATACATACATACCATACATACATACCATACAATACATACATACCATACCATACATACATACATACCATACATACATACCATACATACATACATACATACATACATACATACCATACATACATAACATACATACCATACATACATACCATACATACATACCATACATACCATACATACATACCATACATACATACATACCATACATACATACATACATACATACATACCATACATACATACAATACATACATACCATACATACATACCATACATACATACATACCATACATACATACCATACATACATACATACCATACATACATACCATACATACCATACATACCATACATACATACCATACATACATATATACCATACATACATACATACCATACATACATACCATACCATACATACATACCATACATACATACCATACATACATACCATACATACCATACATACATACCATACATACCATACATACATACCATACATACATACCATACATACCATACATACATACATACCATACATACCATACATACCATACATACATACCATACATACATACCATACATACATACATACCATACCATACATACATACATACATACATACATACCATACATACATACATACATACATACATACCTACCATACATACCATACATACATACCATACATACATACATACATACATACCATACATAACATACATACCATACATACATACCATACATACATACCATACATACATACATACCATACATACATACATACCATACATACATACCATACCATACATACATACCATACATACATACCATACATACATACCATACATACATACATACATACATACATACATACATACATACATACATACATACATACATACATACCATACATACATACATACATACATACCATACATACATACATACCATACATACATACATACCATACATACATACCATACATACATACATACCATACCATACATACATACCATACATACATACCATACATACC
This sequence comes from Ictalurus punctatus, assembly GCF_001660625.3. Lineage (NCBI taxonomy): Eukaryota > Metazoa > Chordata > Actinopteri > Siluriformes > Ictaluridae > Ictalurus > Ictalurus punctatus. The sequence goes on from NC_071284.1 coordinate 17,894,818, forward strand.
ATACATACCTACATACCTACCATACATACCATACATACATACATACATACATACATACATACCTACATACCTACCATACATACATACATACATACATACATACCATACATACATACATACATACATACCATACATACATACATACATACATACATACATACCATACATACATACCATACATACATACATACCATACATACATACATACCATACATACATACCATACATACATAACATACCATACATACATACATACATACCATACATACATACCATACATACATACCATACATACCATACATACATACATACCATACATACATACATACATACATACCATACATACATACCATACATACATACCATACATACCATACATACATACCATACATACCATACATACATACCATACATACATACCATACATACATACCATACATACCATACATACATACATACATACCATACATACATACATACATACATACATACATACCATACATACATACATACCATACATACATACCATACATACCATACATACCTACATACCTACCATACATACCATACATACATACCATACATACCATACATACATACATACCATACATACCATACATACCATACATACATACCATACATACATACCATACATACCATACATACCATACATACCTACCATACATACCTACCATACATACCTACCATACATACATACATACATACATACATACATACCATACATACATACCATACATACATACCATACATACCATACATACATACATACCATACATACATACCATACATACATACATACCATACATACATACATACCATACATACATACCATACATACATACCATACATACATAACATACCATACATACCATACATACATACCATACATACATACCATACATACATAACATACCATACATACATACCATACATACATACCATACATACATACCATACATACATACCATACATACCATACATACATACATACCATACATACCATACCATACATACATACATACCATACATACATACATACCATACATACATACCATACATACATACATACCATACATACATACCATACAATACATACATACCATACCATACATACATACATACCATACCATACATACATACCATACATACATACCATACAATACATACATACATACCATACCATACATACATACCATACATACATACCATACATACATACCATACATACATACCATACATACATACCATACATACATACATACATACCATACATACATACATACCATACATACATACATACATACAATACATACATACCATACAATACATACATACCATACATACATACATACCATACATACATACCATACCATACATACATACCATACATACCATACATACATACCATACATACATACCATACATACATACATACCATACATACCATACATACATACCATACATACATACCATACATACATACATACCATACATACATACATACCATACATACATACCATACATACATACCATACATACATACCATACATACATACCATACATACCATACATACATACCATACATACATACCATACATACATACCATACATACATACATACCATACATACATACCATACATACATACCATACATACATACCATACATACATACATACCATACCATACATACCATACATACCATACATACATACCATACATACATACCATACATACCATACATACCATACATACATACCATACATACATACCATACATACATACCATACATACATACCATACATACCATACATACCATACATACCATACATACATACCATACATACATACCATACATACCATACATACATACCATACATACATACCATACATACCATACATACATACCATACATACATACCATACATACCATACATACATACATACCATACATACATACCATACATACATACCATACATACATACATACCATACCATACATACCATACATACCATACATACATACCATACATACATACCATACATACCATACATACATACCATACATACCATACATACATACCATACATACATACCATACATACCATACATACCATACATACCATACATACATACCATACATACCATACATACATACCATACATACATACCATACATACATACCATACATACATACCATACATACCATACATACCATACATACATACCATACATACATACCATACATACCATACATACATACCATACATACCATACATACCTACATACATACAATACATACATACCATACATACATATATACCATACATACATACCATACCTACATACCTACCATACATACATACATACCATACATCCATACATACATACCATACATACATACCATACATACCTACCATACATACCTACCATACATACATACCATACATACATACCATACATACATACATACCATACATACATACATACCATACATACATACATACCATACATACCATACATACCTACCATACATACATACCATACATACATACATACATACCATACATACATAACATACATACCATACATACATACCATACATACATACCATACATACATACATACCATACATACATACATACATACCATACATACATACAATACATACATACCATACATACATACATACCATACATACATACATACCATACATACATACATACCATACATACATACCATACAATACATACCATACATACATACCATACATACATACCATACATACATACCATACATACAATACATACATACATACCATACATACATACCATACATACCATACATACATACATACCATACATACATACCATACAATACATACATACCATACCATACATACATACCATACATACATACCATACCATACATACATACCATACATACATACCATACATACCATACATACATACATACCATACATACATACCATACATACATACATACATAACATACATACCATACATACATACCATACATACATACCATACATACATACCATACATACATACATACATACATACATACATACATACCATACATACATACATACCATACATACATACCATACATACAATACATACATACCATACATACATACCATACATACATACATACCATACATACATACCATACAATACATACATACCATACCATACATACATACCATACATACATACATACCATACATACATACATACCATACATACATACCATACATACATACATACATACCATACATACATACCATACATACATACATACATACCATACATACATACCATACATACATACATACCATACATACATACATACCATACATACATACCATACATACATACATACATACATACCATACATACATACATACATACATACATACCATACATACATACATACATAACATACATACATACCATACATACATACCATACATACCATACATACATACCATACATACATACCATACATACATACATACCATACATACCATACATACATACCATACATACATACATAACATACATACCATACATACATACCATACATACATACCATACATACATACCATACATACCATACATACATACATACCATACATACATACATACCATACATACCATACCTACATACCTACCATACATACATACATACCATACATCCATACATACATACCATACATACATACCATACATACCATACATACCTACATACCTACCATACATACATACCATACATACATACATACCATACATACATACCATACATACATACATACCATACATACCTACCATACATACCTACCATACATACATACCATACATACATACCATACATACATACCATACATACATACCATACATACATACATACATACATACCATACATACATACATACATACATACATACATACATACATACCATACATACATACATACATAACATACATACCATACATACATACCATACATACCATACATACCATACATACATACATACCATACATACATACAATACATACATACCATACATACATACATACCATACATACATACCATACATACAGACATACCATACATACATACCATACATACATACCATACATACATACATACCATACATACATACCATACATACCATACATACATACATACCATACATACATACAATACATACATACCATACATACATATATACCATACATACATACCATACCTACATACCTACCATACATACATACATACATACCATACATCCATACATACATACCATACATACCATACATACCATACATACATACATACATACCATACATACATACCATACATACATACATATCATACATACCATACATACCTACCATACATACATACCATACATACATACCATACATACCATACATACCTACATACATACATACATACCATACATACATACCATACATACATACCATACATACATACCATACATACATACATACATAACATACATACCATACATACATACCATACATACATACCATACATACCATACATACATACATACCATACATACATACCATACATACATACATACCATACATACATACATACCATACATACATACCATACATACATACATACCATACATACATACCATACATACATACCATACATACCATACATACATACATACCATACATACATACATACCATACATACATACCATACAATACATACATACCATACCATACATACATACATACCATACATACTTACCATACATACATACCATACATACATACATACCATACATACATACCATACATACATACATACATAACATACATACCATACATACATACCATACATACATACCATACATACCATACATACATACATACATACCATACATACCATACATACATACCATACATACCATACATACATACATACCATACATACATACAATACATACATACCATACATACATACCATACATACATACATACCATACATACATACCATACATACATACATACCATACATACATACCATACATACATACCATACATACATACCATACATACCATACATACATACAATACATACATACCATACATACATATATACCATACATACATACATACCATACATACATACCATACATACATACATACCATACATACATACCATACATACCATACATACATACCATACATACATACCATACATACATACCATACATACATACATACCATACATACCATACATACATACATACCATACATACATACCATACATACATACCATACATACATACATACCATACCATACATACATACCATACATACATACCATACATACCATACATACATACATACCATACATACCATACATACCATACATACATACATACCATACATACATACCATACATACATACCATACATACATACATACCATACATACATACCATACCATACATACATACCATACATACATACCATACATACATACCATACATACCATACATACATACCATACATACATACCATACATACATACCATACATACCATACATACATACATACATACCATACATACCATACATACATACATACCATACATACATACCATACATACATACCATACATACATACATACCATACCATACATACATACCATACATACATACCATACATACCATACATACATACATACCATACATACCATACATACCATACATACATACATACCATACATACATACCATACATACATACCATACATACATACATACCATACATACATACCATACCATACATACATACCATACATACATACCATACATACATACCATACATACATACATACCATACATACATACATACCATACATACATACATACCATACATACATACCATACATACATACATACCATACCATACATACCATACATACATACCATACATACATACCATACATACATACCATACATACATACCATACATACATACCATACATACCATACATACATACCATACATACATACCATACATACCATACATACATACCATACATACCATACATACATACCATACATACATACCATACATACATACCATACATACCATACATACCATACATACATACCATACATACATACCATACATACCATACATACATACCATACATACATACCATACATACCATACATACATACCATACATACATACCATACATACCATACATACATACATACCATACATACATACCATACATACATACATACCATACATACATACCATACATACATACCATACATACCATACATACCATACATACATACCATACATACATACATACCATACATACCATACATACATACAATACATACCATACATACCATACATACATACCATACATACATACATACCATACATACATACCATACATACCATACATACATACATACATACCATACATACATACCATACATACCATACATACCATACATACCTACATACATACAATACATACATACCATACATACATATATACCATACATACATACCATACCTACATACCTACCATACATACATACATACCATACATCCATACATACATACCATACATACATACCATACATACCATACATACCTACCATACATACATACCATACATACATACCATACATACATACATACCATACATACATACATACCATACATACATACATACCATACATACCATACATACCTACCATACATACATACCATACATACATACATACATACCATACATACATACATACCATACATACATACCATACATACATACATAACATACATACCATACATACATACCATACATACATACCATACATACATACCATACATACATACCATACATACATACATACATACATACCATACATACATACAGTACATACATACCATACATACATACATACCATACATACATACATACCATACATACATACCATACATACATACCATACATACATACATACCATACATACATACCATACAATACATACATACCATACCATACATACCATACATACATACCATACATACATACCATACATACATACCATACATACAATACATACATACATACCATACATACCATACATACATACATACCATACATACATACCATACAATACATACATACCATACCATACATACATACCATACATACATACCATACATACATACCATACAATACATACATACCATACCATACATACATACCATACATACATACCATACATACCATACATACATACATACCATACATACATACCATACATACATACATACCATACATACATACCATACATACATACCATACATACATACCATACATACATACATACATACATACATACCATACATACATACAATACATACATACCATACATACATACATACCATACATACATACATACATACCATACATACATACATACATACATACCATACATACATACCATACATACATACATACCATACATACATACCATACAATACATACATACCATACCATACATACATACCATACATACATACCATACATACATACCATACATACAATACATACATACCATACATACATACATACCATACAATACATACATACCATACCATACATACATACCATACATACATACATACCATACAATACATACATACCATACCATACATACATACCATACATACATACATACCATACATACATACCATACATACATACATACATACCATACATACATACCATACATACATACATACCATACATACATACATACCATACATACATACCATACATACATACATACATACATACCATACATACATACATACATACATACATACATACCATACATACATACATACCATACATACATACATAACATACATACATACCATACATACATACCATACATACATACATACCATACATACCATACATACATACCATACATACATAACATACATACCATACATACATACCATACATACATACCATACATACATACCATACATACCATACATACATACATACCATACATACATACATACCATACATACCATACCTACATACCTACCATACATACATACATACCATACATCCATACATACATACCATACATACCATACATACATACCATACATACCATACATACCATACATACCTACATACCTACCATACATACATACCATACATACATACATACCATACATACATACCATACATACATACATACCAACCATACATACCTACCATACATACATACCATACATACATACCATACATACATACCATACATACATACCATACATACATACCATACATACATACATACATACCATACATACATACCATACATACATACATACATACATACATACATACATACATACCATACATACATACATACATAACATACATACCATACATACATACCATACATACCATACATACCATACATACATACATACATACATACCATACATACATACATACCATACATACATACCATACATACAGACATACCATACATACATACCATACATACATACCATACATACATACATACCATACATACATACCATACATACCATACATACATACATACCATACATACATACAATACATACATACCATACATACATATATACCATACATACATACCATACCTACATACCTACCATACATACATACATACCATACATCCATACATACATACCATACATACCATACATACATACCATACATACCATACATACATACCATACATACATACATACCATACATACATACATATCATACATACCATACATACCTACCATACATACCTACCATACATACATACCATACATACATACCATACATACATACCATACATACCATACATACCTACATACATACATACATACCATACATACATACCTACCATACATACATACCATACATACATACCATACATACATACATACATAACATACATACCATACATACCATACATACCATACATACATACATACCATACATACCATACATACATACCATACATACATACATACCATACATACATACCATACATACATACATACCATACATACATACCATACAATACATACATACCATACCATACATACATACATACCATACATACCATACATACATACCATACATACATACCATACATACCATACATACATACATACCATACATACATACATACCATACATACCATACATACATACCATACATACATACCATACATACATACATACCATACATACATACCATACAATACATACATACCATACCATACATACATACATACATACCATACATACATACCATACATACATACCATACATACATACATACATACCATACATACATACATACATAACATACATACCATACATACATACCATACATACATACCATACATACCATACATACATACATACATACCATACATACATACCATACATACATACCATACATACCATACATACATACATACCATACATACATACAATACATACATACCATACATACATACCATACATACATACATACCATACATACATACCATACATACATACATACCATACATACATACCATACATACATACCATACATACCATACATACATACCATACATACATATATACCATACATACATACATACCATACATACATACCATACCATACATACATACCATACATACATACCATACATACATACCATACATACCATACATACATACCATACATACCATACATACATACCATACATACATACCATACATACATACCATACATACATACATACCATACATACCATACATACATACATACCATACATACATACATACCATACATACCATACATACATACATACCATACATACATACCATACATACATACATACCATACCATACATACATACCATACATACCATACATACCTACATACCTACCATACATACCATACATACATACCATACATACCATACATACATACATACCATACATACCATACATACCATACATACATACCATACATACATACCATACATACATACATACCATACATACATACATACCATACCATACATACATACCATACATACATACCATACATACATACCATACATACATACATACCATACCATACATACATACCATACATACATACCATACATACCATACATACCATACATACCTACATACCTACCATACATACCATACATACATACCATACATACCATACATACATACATACCATACATACCATACATACCATACATACATACCATACATACATACCATACATACCATACATACCTACCATACATACCTACCATACATACCTACCATACATACATACATACATACATACATACATACCATACATACATACATACATACATACATACCATACAAACATACCATACATACTATACATACATACATACCATACATACATACCATACATACATACATACATACCATACATACATACCATACATACATAACATACCATACATACCATACATACATACCATACATACATACCATACATACCATACATACCATACCATACATACATACATACCATACATACATACCATACAATACATACATACCATACCATACATACATACATACCATACCATACATACATACCATACATACATACCATACAATACATACATACCATACCATACATACATACATACCATACCATACATACATACCATACATACATACCATACATACATACCATACATACCATACATACATACATACCATACATACATACATACCATACATACATACATACATACAATACATACATACCATACAATACATACATACCATACATACATACCATACCATACATACATACCATACATACCATACATACATACCATACATACATACCATACATACCATACATACATACCATACATACATACATACCATACATACATACCATACATACATACATACATACCATACCATACATACCATACATACCATACATACATACCATACATACATACCATACATACCATACATACCATACATACCATACATACCATACATACATACCATACATACCATACATACATACCATACATACCATACATACATACCATACATACATACCATACATACATACCATACATACCATACATACCATACATACCATACATACATACCATACATACATACCATACATACCATACATACATACCATACATACATACCATACATACCATACATACATACATACCATACATACATACCATACATACATACCATACATACATACATACCATACATACCTACATACCATACATACATACCATACATACATACCATACATACATACCATACATACATACCATACATACCATACATACATACCATACATACATACATACCATACATACCATACATACATACAATACATACCATACATACCATACATACATACCATACATACATACATACCATACATACATACCATACATACCATACATACATACATACCATACATACATACCATACATACATACCATACATACCATACATACCATACATACCTACATACATACCATACATACATACCATACATACCATACATACATACCATACATACATACCATACATACCATACATACATACCATACATACATACCATACCATACATACCATACATACCATACATACATACCATACATACATACCATACATACCATACATACATACATACCATACATACATACATACCATACATACATACCATACATACCATACATACATACCATACATACATACCATACATACATACCATACATACCATACATACATACATACCATACATACATACCATACCATACATACCATACATACATACATACCATACATACATACCATACATACATACATACCATACATACATACCATACCATACATACCATACATACCATACATACATACCATACATACATACCATACCATACATTCCATACATACATACCATACATACATACCATACATACCATACATACATACATACCATACATACATACATACCATACATACATACCATACATACATACCATACATACATACCATACATACATACATACCATACATACATACCATACATACATACCATACATACATACCATACATACATACATACCATACATACATACCATACCATACATACCATACATACCATACATACATACCATACATACATACCATACATACATACCATACATACCATACATACATACATACCATACATACATACATACCATACATACATACATACCATACATACATACATACCATACATACATACATACATACCATACATACATACATACCATACATACCATACATACATACATACCATACATACATACCATACATACATACCATACATACCATACATACCATACATACATACATACATACCATACATACCATACATACATACCATACATACATACATACCATACATACATACCATACATACCATACATACATACATACATACCATACATACATACCATACATACCATACCATACATACATACCATACATACCATACATACATACCATACATACATACATACCATACATACATACCATACATACATACATACCATACATACATACATACCATACATACATACATACCATACCATACATACCATACCATACATACCATACATACGCTACATACATACATACATACGCTACATACATACCATACATACCATACATACATACGCTACATACATGCTACATACATACATACACTACATACATACGCTACATACATACATACATGTGCTACATACATACGCTACATACATACATACGCTACATACATACATGTGCTACATACATACATACGCTACATACATACATACATACACACATACATACACACATACATACATGTGCTACATACATACATATGCTACATACATACATACATATATATATACATACATACATACATGTGCTACATACATACGCTACATACATACATACATACCATACATACCATACATACATACATACCATACATACATACAATACATACATACCATACATACATATATACCATACATACATACCATACCTACATACCTACCATACATACATACATACCATACATCCATACATACATACCATACATACCATACAAACATACCATACATACATACCATACATACCATACATACCATACATACCATACATACCTACATACCTACATACCTACCATACATACATACCATACATACATACATACCATACATACATACATATCATACCTACCATACATACCTACCATACATACCTACCATACATACATACCATACATACATACCATACATACCATACATACCTACATACATACATACCATACATACATACCTACCATACATACATACCATACATACATACCATACATACATACATACATAACATACATACCATACATACATACCATACATACCATACATACATACATACCATACATACCATACATACATACAATACATACATACCATACATACATACATACCATACATACATACATACCATACATACATACCATACATACATACATACCATACATACATACCATACAATACATACATACCATACCATACATACATACATACCATACATACATACCATACATACATACCATACATACATACCATACATACATACATACCATACATACATACATACCATACATACCATACATACATAACATACATACATACCATACATACATACCATACATACATACCATACATACCATACATACATACATACCATACATACCATACATACATACAATACATACATACCATACATACATACATACCATACATACATACATACCATACATACATACATACCATACAATACATACATACCATACCATACATACATACATACCATACATACATACCATACATACATACATACCATACATACATACCATACAATACATACATACCATACCATACATACATACCATACATACATACATACCATACATACATACATACCATACATACCATACATACATACATACCATACATACATACCATACATACATACCATACAATACATACATACCATACCATACATACATACCATACATACATACCATACATACATACATACCATACATACATACCATACATACATACATACCATACATACATACCATACATACATACCATACATACATACATACATAACATACATACCATACATACATACCATACATACCATACATACATACATACCATACATACATACATACCATACATACATACCATACATACATACATACCATACATACCATACATACATACATACCATACATACATACATACCATACATACATACCATACATACATATATACCATACATACCATACATACATACCATACAATACATACATACCATACCATACATACATACCATACATACATACCATACATACATACCATACATACATACCATACATACATACCATACATACATACATACCATACATACATACCATACAATACATACATACCATACCATACATACATACATACCATACCATACATACATACCATACATACATACCATACATACATACCATACATACATACCATACATACATACCATACATACCATACATACATACATACCATACATACATACCATACATACATACCATACATACATACCATACATACATACCATACATACCATACATACATACATACCATACATACATACCATACATACATACATACAATACATACATACCATACATACATACATACCATACATACATACCATACATACATACATACCATACATACATACCATACATACATACCATACATACATACATACCATACATACATACCATACATACATACCATACATACATACCATACATACATACATACCATACATACATACCATACATACATACCATACATACCATACATACATACATACCATACATACATACCATACATACATACCATACATACATACATACCATACATACCATACATACATACATACCATACATACATACCATACATACATACCATACATACATACATACCATACATACATACCATACATACATACCATACATACCATACATACATACCATACATACCATACATACATACATACATACCATACATACCATACATACCATACATACATACATACCATACATACATACATACCATACATACATACCATACATACATACATACATACCATACATACATACATACCATACATACATACCATACATACATACATACCATACATACATACCATACATACCATACATACATACATACCATACATACATACCATACATACATACCATACATACATACCATACATTCATACCATACATACATACCATACATACCATACATACATACATACCATACATACATACATACCATACATACATACATACCATACATACATACATACCATACATACATACATACATACCATACATACATACATACCATACATACCATACATACATACATACCATACATACATACATACCATACATACCATACATACCATACATACCATACATACATACCATACATACATACATACCATACATACATACCATACATACATACCATACATACCATACATACCATACATACATACCATACATACATACATACCATACATACATACCATACATACATACCATACATACATACATACCATACATACATACCATACATACATACCATACATACCATACATACATACATACCATACATACATACCATACATACATACCATACATACATACATACCATACATACATACCATACATACCATACATACATACATACCATACATACATACCATACATACATACCATACATACCATACATACATACCATACATACCATACATACATACATACCATACATACCATACATACATACATACCATACATACCATACATACATACATACATACCATACATACATACATACCATACATACATACATACCATACATACATACATACCATACATACATACCATACATACATACATACCATACATACATACCATACATACCATACATACATACCATACATACATACCATACATACCATACATACATACATACCATACATACATACATACCATACATACATACCATACATACATACCATACATACATACCATACATACCATACATACATACATACCATACATACATACATACCATACATACATACATACCATACATACATACATACCATACATACATACATACATACCATACATACATACATACCATACATACCATACATACATACATACCATACATACATACATACCATACATACATACCATACATACATACCATACATACCATACATACCATACATACATACCATACATACATACATACCATACATACATACATACCATACATACATACATACCATACATACATACCATACATACATACCATACATACCATACATACATACATACATACCATACATACATACCATACATACCATACCATACATACATACCATACATACCATACATACATACATACCATACATACATACCATACATACATACATACCATACATACATACATACCATACATACATACATACCATACCATACATACCATACCATACATACCATACATACGCTACATACATACATACATACATACATACCATACATACATACATACCATACCATACATACCATACCATACATACCATACATACATACATACGCTACATACATACCATACATACCATACATACATACGCTACATACATGCTACATACATACATACACTACATACATACGCTACATACATACATACATGTGCTACATACATACGCTACATACATACATGTGCTACATACATACATACGCTACATACATACATACATACACACATACATACATGTGCTACATACATACATATGCTACATACATACATACATATATATATACATACATACATACATACATGTGCTACATACATACGCTACATACATACATACATACCATACATACCATACATACATACAATACATACATACCATACATACATATATACCATACATACATACCATACCTACATACCTACCATACATACATACATACCATACATCCATACATACATACCATACATACCATACATACATACCATACATACCATACATACATACCATACATACCATACATACCATACATACCTACATACCTACCATACATACATACCATACATACATACATACCATACATACATACATATCATACCTACCATACATACCTACCATACATACATACCATACATACATACATACCATACATACATACATATCATACCTACCATACATACCTACCATACATACCTACCATACATACATACCATACATACATACCATACATACCATACATACATACCATACATACATACATACATAACATACATACCATACATACATACCATTCATACCATACATACATACATACCATACATACCATACATACATACAATACATACATACCATACATACATACATACCATACATACATACCATACATACCATACATACATACCATACAATACATACATACCATACATACATACCATACATACATACCATACATACATACCATACATACATACCATACATACATACATACATACCATACATACATACATACCATACATACCATACATACATAACATACATACCATACATACATACCATACATACATACCATACATACATACCATACATACCATACATTCATACAATACATACATACCATACATACATACATACCATACATACATACATACCATACATACATACATACCATACAATACATACATACCATACCATACATACATACATACCATACATACATACCATACATACATACATACCATACATACATACCATACAATACATACATACCATACATACATACATACCATACATACATACATACCATACATACATACATACCATACAATACATACATACCATACCATACATACATACATACCATACATACATACCATACATACATACATACCATACATACATACCATACAATACATACATACCATACCATACATACATACCATACATACATACCATACATACATACATACCATACATACCATACATACATACATACCATACATACATACCATACATACATACATACCATACATACATACCATACAATACATACATACCATACCATACATACATACCATACATACATACCATACATACATACATACCATACATACATACCATACATACATACATACCATACATACATACCATACATACATACCATACATACATACATACATAACATACATACCATACATACATACCATACATACATACATACCATACATACATACCATACATACATACATACCATACATACCATACATACATACATACATACATACCATACATACATACCATACATACATATATACCATACATACATACATACCATACATACCATACCATACATACATACCATACATACATACCATACATACATACCATACATACATACCATACATACCATACATACATACATACCATACATACATACCATACATACATACCATACAATACATACATACCATACCATACATACATACATACCATACATACATACCATACATACATACCATACATACATACCATACATACATACCATACATACCATACATACATACATACCATACATACATACCATACATACATACATACAATACATACATACCATACATACATACATACCATACATACATACCATACATACCATACATACATACATACCATACATACATACCATACATACATACCATACATACATACCATACATACATACCATACATACATACATACCATACATACATACCATACATACCATACATACATACCATACATACATACCATACATACATACATACCATACATACATACCATACATACATACCATACATACCATACATACATACCATACATACATACCATACATACCATACCATACATACCATACATACATACATACCATACATACATACCATACATACATACATACCATACATACATACCATACATACCATACATACCATACATACATACCATACATACATACCATACATACATACCATACATACCATACATACCATACATACATACATACCATACATACATACCATACATACATACATACCATACATACCATACATACATACATACCATACATACATACCATACATACATACCATACATACATACATACCATACATACATACCATACCATACATACCATACATACCATACATACATACCATACATACATACCATACATACATACCATACATACCATACATACATACATACCATACATACATACCATACATACATACCATACATACATACATACCATACATACATACATACCATACATACATACCATACATACATACCATACATACATACATACCATACATACATACCATACCATACATACCATACATACCATACATACATACCATACATACATACCATACATACATACCATACATACATACCATACATACATACATACCATACATACATACCATACATACCATACATACATACCATACATACATACATACCATACATACCATACATACCATACATACATACCATACATACATACCATACATACATACCATACATACATACATACATACCATACATACATACATACATACCATACATACATACATACCATACATACATACATACATACCATACATACCATACATACATACCATACATACATACCATACATACCATACATACATACCATACATACATACATACCATACATACATACCATACATACCATACATACATACCATACATACATACATACCATACATACATACCATACATACATACATACCATACATACATACCATACATACATACCATACATACCATACATACATACCATACATACATACCATACATACATACATACCATACATACATACCATACATACATACCATACATACCATACATACATACCATACATACATACCATACATACCATACCATACATACCATACATACCATACATACATACATACCATACATACATACCATACATACATACATACCATACATACATACCATACATACCATACATACCATACATACATACCATACATACATACCATACATACATACCATACATACCATACATACCATACATACATACATACCATACATACATACCATACATACATACATACCATACATACCATACATACATACATACCATACATACATACCATACATACATACCATACATACATACATACCATACATACATACCATACCATACATACCATACATACCATACATACATACCATACATACATACCATACATACATACCATACATACCATACATACATACATACCATACATACATACCATACATACATACCATACATACATACATACCATACATACCATACATACATACATACCATACATACATACCATACATACATACCATACATACATACATACCATACATACATACCATACCATACATACCATACATACCATACATACATACCATACATACATACCATACATACATACCATACATACATACCATACATACATACATACCATACATACATACCATACATACCATACATACATACCATACATACATACATACCATACATACCATACATACATACCATACATACATACCATACATACATACCATACATACATACATACCATACATACATACATACATACATACCATACATACATACATACCATACATACATACATACATACCATACATACCATACATACATACCATACATACATACCATACATACCATACATACATACCATACATACATACATACCATACATACATACCATACATACCATACATACATACCATACATACATACATACCATACATACATACCATACATACATACATACCATACATACATACCATACCATACATACCATACCATACATACCATACATACATACATACCATACATACATACCATACATACCATACCATACATACATACCATACATACATACCATACATACATACATACCATACATACATACCATACATACATACATACCATACATACATACCATACCATACATACCATACCATACATACCATACATATGCTACATACATACCATACATACGCTACATACATACCATACATACGCTACATACATACCATACATACCATACATACATACGCTACATACATGCTACATACATACATACACTACATACATACGCTACATACATACATACATGTGCTACATACATACGCTACATACATACATGTGCTACATACATATATACGCTACATACATACATACACACATACATACATGTGCTACATACATACATATGCTACATACATACATACATATATATATACATACATACATACATACATGTGCTACATACATACGCTACATACATACATACATACGCTACATACATACATACATACATACATACATACATGTGCTACATACATACATACATACATACGTGCTACATACACACATACATACATACATTTGCTACATACATACATATATACATATATACATACATACATACGCTACATACATACATACATACATACATACGCTACATACATACATACATACATACATACATGTGCTACATACATACATACGCTACATACATACGCTACATACATACATACATATGCTACATACATACATACATACATACATGTGCTACATACATACGCTACATACATACATACACTACATACATACATACGCTACATACATACATACGCTACATACATACATATATACATATATACATACGCTACATACATACATACATACATACATGTGCTACATACATACATATGCTACATACATACGCTACATACATACCATACATACCATACATACATACGCTACATACATGCTACATACATACATACACTACATACATACGCTACATACATACATACATACATATGCTACATACATACATACATGTGCTACATACATACGCTACATACATACATACGCTACATACATACATGTGCTACATACATACATACGCTACATACATACATACATACACACATACATACATGTGCTACATACATACATATGCTACATACATACATACATATATATATACATACATACATACATGTGCTACATACATACGCTACATACATACATACATACGCTACATACATACATACATGTGCTACATACATACATACATACATACATACGTGCTACATACACACATACATACATACATACATTTGCTACATACATACATACGCTACATACATACATACATACATACATACATGTGCTACATACATACATACGCTACATACATACGCTACATACATACATACACATGCTACATACATACATACATACATACATGTGCTACATACATACGCTACATACATACATACACTACATACATACATACGCTACATACATACACACGCTACATACATACGCTACATACATACATATATACATATATACATACATACGCTACATACATACATACATGTGCTACATACATACATATGCTACATACATACGCTACATACATACATACATTTGCTACATACATACATACATACATACATACATGTGCTACATACATACATATGCTACATACATACGCTACATACATACATACATACATACATTTGCTACATACATACATATGCTACATACATACGCTGCATACATACATACATACATGTGCTACATACATACATACATACATACATGTGCTACATACATACATACATACATGTGCTACATACATACACTACATACATACATACGCTACATACATACATACGCTACATACATACATACATACGCTACATACATACATACATACATGTGCTACATACATACATACGCTACATACATACATACGCTACATATATACATACATACATACGCTACATACATACATACATACATGTGCTACATACATACATACATATGCTACATACATACATACGCTACATACATACATTTGCTACATACATACATACATACATACATGTGCTACATACATACATACATACATACATACATACATACATACATGTGCTACATACATACATACATACATACATACATACATGTGCTACATACATACATACATATGTGCTACATACATACATACATACATACATGTGCTACATACATACATACATACATACATGTGCTACATACATACATACATACATACATATGTGCTACATACATACATACATACATACATGCTACATACATACATACATACATACATGTGCTACATACATACATACATACATGTGCTACATACATACATACATACATACATGTGCTACATACATACATACATACATACATACATACATACATACATGTGCTACATACATACATACATACATACATACATACATGTGCTACATACATACATACATATGTGCTACATACATACATACATACATACATGTGCTACATACATACATACATACATACATGTGCTACATACATACATACATACATACATATGTGCTACATACATACATACATACATACATGCTACATACATACATACATACATACATGTGCTACATACATACATACATACATGTGCTACATACATACATACATACATACATGTGCTACATACATACATACATACATACATACATGTGCTACATACATACATACATACATGTGCTACATACATACATACATACATACATACATGTGCTACATACATACATACATACATACATACATGTGCTACATACATACATACATACATACATGTGCTACATACATACATACATGTGCTACATACATACATACATACATACATACATGTGCTACATACATACATACATGTGCTACATACATACATACATGCTACATACATACATACATACATACATGTGCTACATACATACATACATACGCTACATACATACATACATGTGCTACATACATACATACATACATACATGTGCTACATACATACATACATACATGTGCTACATACATACATACATACATGTGCTACATACATACATACATACATGTGCTACATACATACATACATACATACATGTGCTACATACATACATACATACATGTGCTACATACATACATACATACATGTGCTACATACATACATACATACATGTGCTACATACATACATACATGTGCTACATACATACATACATACATACATACATGTGCTACATACATACATACATACATACATGTGCTACATACATACATACATACATACATGTGCTACATACATACATACATACATGTGCTACATACATACATACATGTGCTACATACATACATGTGCTACATACATACATACATGTGCTACATACATACATACATGTGCTACATACATACATACATACGCTACATACATACATACATGTGCTACATACATACATACATACATACATACATACATGTGCTACATACATACATACATACATGTGCTACATACATACATACATACATACGCTACATACATACATACATACATACATACATACATACATGTGCTACATACATACATACATACATACATACATGTGCTACATACATACATACATACATGTGCTACATACATACATACATACATACATACATACATACATACATGTGCTACATACATACATACATACATGTGCTACATACATACATACATACATACATACATACATGTGCTACATACATACATACATACATATGCTACATACATACATATGTGCTACATACATACATGTGCTACATACATACATACATACATACATGTGCTACATACATACATACATACATACATACATACATGTGCTACATACATACATACATACATGTGCTACATACATACATACATGTGCTACATACATACATGTGCTACATACATACATACATACATGTGCTACATGTGCTACATACATACATACATACATGTGCTACATACATACATACATACATACATGTGCTACATACATACATACATACATACATACATGTGCTACATACATACATACATACATACATACATACATACATACATGTGCTACATACATACATACATGTGCTACATACATACATACATACATGTGCTACATACATACATACATACATACATACATGTGCTACATACATACATACATACATACATGTGCTACATACATACATACATACATGTGCTACATACATACATACATACATACATGTGCTACATACATACATGTGCTACATACATACATACATGTGCTACATACATACATACATACGCTACATACATACATACATGTGCTACATACATACATACATACATGTGCTACATACATACATACATACATACGCTACATACATACATACATACATACATACATACATACATACATGTGCTACATACATACATACATACATACATGTGCTACATACATACATACATACATGTGCTACATACATACATACATACATACATACATACATACATGTGCTACATACATACATACATACATGTGCTACATACATACATACATACATACATACATACATGTGCTACATACATACATACATACATATGCTACATACATACATATGTGCTACATACATACATGTGCTACATACATACATACATACATACATGTGCTACATACATACATACATACATACATACATGTGCTACATACATACATACATACATGTGCTACATACATACATACATGTGCTACATACATACATGTGCTACATACATACATACATACATACATGTGCTACATGTGCTACATACATACATACATACATACATGTGCTACATACATACATACATACATACATGTGCTACATACATACATACATACATACATGTGCTACATACATACATACATACATACATACATGTGCTACATACATTCATTCATACATACGCTACATACATACATACATACATACATACATACATGTGCTACGTACATACGCTACATACATACATACATGTGCTACGTACATACATACATACATGTGCTACATACATACATACATACATACATACATGTGCTACATACATACATACATACATACATACATACATACATACATACATACATACATGTGCTACATACATACATACATACATACATACATACATGTGCTACATACATACATACATATGTGCTACATACATACATACATACATGTGCTACATACATACATACGCTACATACATACATACATACATACATACATGTGCTACATACATACATACATACATACATACATACATGTGCTACATACATACATACATACATACATACATACATGTGCTACATACATACATACATACATACATGTGCTACATACATACATACATACATACATGTGCTACATACATACATACATGTGCTACATACATACATACATACATACATGTGCTACATACATACATACATACATACATACATACATACATACATGTGCTACATACATACATACATATACATACATACATACATGTGCTACATACATACATACATACATGTGCTACATACATACATACATACATACATACATGTGCTACATACATACATACATACATACATACGCTACATACATACATACATACGCTACATACATACATACATACATACATGTGCTACATACATACATACATACATACATGTGCTACATACATACATACATACATACATACATACATGTGCTACATACATACATGTGCTACATACATACATACATACATACATACATACGCTACATACATACATACATACATGTGCTACATACATACATACGTGCTACATACATACATACATACATACATACATGTGCTACATACATACATGTGCTACATACATACATACATACATACATACATGTGCTACATACATACATACATACATACATACATGTGCTACATACATACATACATACATACATGTGCTACATACATACATACATACATACATACATACATGTGCTACATACATACATGTGCTACATACATACATACATACATACATACATACATGTGCTACATACATACATACATACATACATACATGTGCTACATACATACATACATACATGTGCTACATACATACATACATACATGTGCTACATACATACATACATGTGCTACATACATACATACATACATACATGTGCTACATACATACATACATACATACATACATACATACATACATACATACATACATACATGTGCTACATACATACATACATACATACATACATGTGCTACATACATACATACATACATACATGTGCTACATACATACATACATACATACATGTGCTACATACATACATACATACATGTGCTACATACATACATACATACATACATACATGTGCTACATACATACATACATACATACATACATGTGCTACATACATACATACATACATACATACATGTGCTACATACATACATACATACATACATACATACGCTACATACATACATACATACATACATGTGCTACATACATACATACATACATACATACATGTGCTACATACATACATACATACGCTACATACATACATACATACATACATACATGTGCTACATACATACATACATACGCTACATACATACATACATACATGTGCTACATACATACATACATACATACATACATACATGTGCTACATACATACATGTGCTACATACATACATACATGTGCTACATACATACATACATACATACATACATACATGTGCTACATACATACATGTGCTACATACATACATACATACATACATGTGCTACATACATACATACATACATGTGCTACATACATACATACATACATACATACATACATGTGCTACATACATACATACATACATACATGTGCTACATACATACATACATACATACATACATACATACATACATGTGCTACATACATACATACATACATGTGCTACATACATACATACATACATGTGCTACATACATACATACATACATACATACATACATACATACATACATACATGTGCTACATACATACATAGATACATGTGCTACATACATACATACATACATACATACATACATGTGCTACATACATACATACATACATACATACATACATACATACATGTGCTACATACATACATACATACATACATGTGCTACATACATACATACATACATACATACATACATACATGTGCTACATACATACATACATACATACATGTGCTACATACATACATACATACATACATGTGCTACATACATACATACATACATACATACATACATACATGTGCTACATACATACATACATACATACATACATGTGCTACATACATACATACATACATACATACATGTGCTACATACATACATACATACATACATACATACATACATGTGCTACATACATACATACATACATACATACATACATGTGCTACATACATACATACATACATACATACATACATACATGTGCTACATACATACATACATACATACATACATACATACATACATGTGCTACATACATACATACATACATACATGTGCTACATACATACATACATACATACGCTACATACATACATACATACATACATACATGTGCTACATACATACATACATACATACATGTGCTACATACATACATACATACATACATACATGTGCTACATACATACATACATACATACATACATGTGCTACATACATACATACATACATACATGTGCTACATACATACATACATACGCTACATACATACATACGCTACATACATACATACATGTGCTACATACATACATACGCTACATACATACATATATACATACATACATACATACATACATACATACATACATACATGTGCTACATACATACATACGCTACATACATACATACATACATGTGCTACATACATGTGCTACATACATACATACATACATACATGTGCTACATACATACATACATACATGTGCTACATACATACATACGCTACATACATACATACATACATACATACATACATGTGCTACATACATACATACATGTGCTACATACATACATACATACATACATACATGTGCTACATACATACATACGCTACATACATACATACATATATGTGCTACATACATACATACGCTACATACATACATACATACATACATGTGCTACATACATACATACATGTGCTACATACATACATACATACATGTGCTACATACATACATACATGTGCTACATACATACATACATGTGCTACATACATACATACATACATACATACATACATACGCTACATACATACATGTGCTACATACATACATGTGCTACATACATACATACATACATACATACATACATACATACATGTGCTACATACATACATACATACATGTGCTACATACATACATACATACATACATGTGCTACATACATACATACATACATACATGTGCTACATACATACATACATACATACATGTGCTACATACATACATACATACATACATACATACATACATGTGCTACATACATACATACATGTGCTACATACATACATACATACATACATACATGTGCTACATACATACATACATACATGTGCTACATACATACATACATACATACATGTGCTACATACATACATACATACATACATGTGCTACATACATACATACATACATACATACATACATGTGCTACATACATACATACATACATACATGTGCTACATACATACATACATACATACATACATACATGTGCTACATACATACATACATACATACATGTGCTACATACATACATACATACATACATACATGTGCTACATACATACATACATACATACATACATACATACATGTGCTACATACATACATACATACATACATACATGTGCTACATACATACATACATACATACATACATGTGCTACATACATACATACATACATGTGCTACATACATACATGTGCTACATACATACATGTGCTACATACATACATGTGCTACATACATACATGTGCTACATACATACATACGCTACATACATACGCTACATACATACATACGCTACATACATACGCTACATACATACGCTACATACATACGCTACATACATACGCTACATACATACATACGCTACATACATACATACGCTACATACATACATACATACATACATGTGCTACATACATACATACGCTACATACATGTGCTACATACATACATACATGTGCTACATACATACATGTGCTACATACATACATACATGTGCTACATACATACATACATGTGCTACATACATACATACATGTGCTACATACATACATACATACGCTACATACATACATACATACATACATACATGTGCTACATACATACATACATACATGTGCTACATACATACATACGCTACATACATACATACGCTACATACATACATACGCTACATACATACATACGCTACATACATACATACGCTACATACATACATACGCTACATACATACGCTACATACATACATACATACATACATACATACATACATACATACATACATACATACATACATACATACATACATACATACATACATACATACATACATACATACATACATACATACATACATACATACATACATACATACATGTGCTACATACATACATACATGTGCTACATACATACATACATGTGCTACATACATACATACATACATACATGTGCTACATACATACATGTGCTACATACATACATACATACATACATACATACATACATACATACATACATACATGTGCTACATACATACATACGCTACATACATACATACGCTACATACATACATACGCTACATACATACATGTGCTACATACATACATACATACATACATACATACATACATACATACATGTGCTACATACATACATGTGCTACATACATACATGTGCTACATACATACATACATACATACATACATACATACATGTGCTACATACATACATACATACATACATACATACATGTGCTACATACATACATACATACATGTGCTACATACATACATACATACATACATGTGCTACATACATACATACATACATGTGCTACATACATACATACATACATACATACATGTGCTACATACATACATACATACATACATACATGTGCTACATACATACATACATACATACATACATACATGTGCTACATACATACATACATACATACATACATGTGCTACATACATACATACATACATACATGTGCTACATACATACATACATACATACATGTGCTACATACATACATACATACATACATGTGCTACATACATACATGTGCTACATACATACATGTGCTACATACATACATACATACATACATACATACATACATACATGTGCTACATACATACATGTGCTACATACATACATGTGCTACATACATACATACATACATACATACATACATACATGTGCTACATACATACATACATACATACATACATGTGCTACATACATACATACATACATACATACATGTGCTACATACATACATACATACATACATGTGCTACATACATACATACATACATACATGTGCTACATACATACATACATACATGTGCTACATACATACATACATACATACATACATGTGCTACATACATACATACATACATACATACATGTGCTACATACATACATACATACATACATACATACATACATGTGCTACATACATACATACATACATACATACATGTGCTACATACATACATACATACATACATACATACATGTGCTACATACATACATACATACATACATGTGCTACATACATACATACATACATACATGTGCTACATACATACATACATACATGTGCTACATACATACATACATACGCTACATACATACATACGCTACATACATACATACGCTACATACATACATACGCTACATACATACATACGCTACATACATACATACGCTACATACATACATACGCTACATACATACGCTACATACATACATACATACATACATGTGCTACATACATACATACATGTGCTACATACATACATACATACATACATGTGCTACATACATACATACATACATACATGTGCTACATACATACATGTGCTACATACATACATACATACATACATGTGCTACATACATACATGTGCTACATACATACATACATACATACATACATACATACATACATACATACATACATACATACATACATGTGCTACATACATACATACGCTACATACATACATACATACATACATACATACATGTGCTACATACATACATGTGCTACATACATACATGTGCTACATACATACATGTGCTACATACATACATGTGCTACATACATACATACATACATACATACATACGCTACATACATACATACGCTACATACATACGCTACATACATACATACATACATACATACATACATACATACATGTGCTACATACATACATACATGTGCTACATACATACATACATGTGCTACATACATACATACATACATACATGTGCTACATACATACATGTGCTACATACATACATGTGCTACATACATACATACATACATACATACATACATACATACATACATACATACATACATACATACATACATACATACATACATACATACATACATACATACATACATACATACATACATACATGTGCTACATACATACATACGCTACATACATACATACGCTACATACATACATGTGCTACATACATACATACATACATACATACATACATACATACATGTGCTACATACATACATGTGCTACATACATACATGTGCTACATACATACATACATACATACATACATACATACATGTGCTACATACATACATACATACATACATACATGTGCTACATACATACATACATACATACATACATGTGCTACATACATACATACATACATACATGTGCTACATACATACATACATACATGTGCTACATACATACATACATACATGTGCTACATACATACATACATACATACATGTGCTACATACATACATACATACATACATACATACATGTGCTACATACATACATACATACATACATGTGCTACATACATACATACATACATACATACATACATACATACATGTGCTACATACATACATACATACATACATGTGCTACATACATACATACATACATACATGTGCTACATACATACATACATACATACATACATGTGCTACATACATACATACATACATACATACATGTGCTACATACATACATACATACATACATGTGCTACATACATACATACATACATACATGTGCTACATACATACATACATACATACATGTGCTACATACATACATACATACATACATACATACATGTGCTACATACATACATACATACATACATGTGCTACATACATACATACATACATACATACATACATACATACATACATGTGCTACATACATACATACATACATACATGTGCTACATACATACATACATACATACATGTGCTACATACATACATGTGCTACATACATACATGTGCTACATACATACATGTGCTACATACATACATGTGCTACATACATACATACGCTACATACATACATACGCTACATACATACATACGCTACATACATACATACATGTGCTACATACATACATACATACGCTACATACATACATACATGTGCTACATACATACATGTGCTACATACATACATACATACATACATGTGCTACATACATACATACATACATACATGTGCTACATACATACATACATACGCTACATACATACATACGCTACATACATACGCTACATACATACATACGCTACATACATACATACATGTGCTACATACATACATACATACGCTACATACATACATACATGTGCTACATACATACATGTGCTACATACATACATACATACATACATGTGCTACATACATACATACATACATACATGTGCTACATACATACATACATACGCTACATACATACATACGCTACATACATACGCTACATACATACATACGCTACATACATACATACATGTGCTACATACATACATACATACGCTACATACATACATACATGTGCTACATACATACATGTGCTACATACATACATACATACATACATGTGCTACATACATACATACATACGCTACATACATACATACGCTACATACATACGCTACATACATACGCTACATACATACGCTACATACATACGCTACATACATACGCTACATACATACATACATACATACATACATGTGCTACATACATACATGTGCTACATACATACATGTGCTACATACATACATACATACATACATACATACATGTGCTACATACATACATACATACATACATACATACATACATACATACATACATACATACATACATGTGCTACATACATACGCTACATACATACGCTACATACATACATACGCTACATACATACGCTACATACATACGCTACATACATACATACGCTACATACATACATACGCTACATACATACATACGCTACATACATACGCTACATACATACATACATACATACATACATACATACATGTGCTACATACATACATACATACATGTGCTACATACATACATACATACATACATGTGCTACATACATACATACATGTGCTACATACATACATACATGTGCTACATACATACATACATACATACATACATACATGTGCTACATACATACATGTGCTACATACATACATGTGCTACATACATACATGTGCTACATA
This sequence comes from Ictalurus punctatus, assembly GCF_001660625.3. Classification (NCBI taxonomy): domain Eukaryota; kingdom Metazoa; phylum Chordata; class Actinopteri; order Siluriformes; family Ictaluridae; genus Ictalurus; species Ictalurus punctatus. Next base: position 17,930,134 of record NC_071284.1, read on the forward strand.
CATACATGTGCTACATACATACATACGCTACATACATACGCTACATACATACATACGCTACATACATACGCTACATACATACGCTACATACATACATACGCTACATACATACATACGCTACATACATACATACATACATACATGTGCTACATACATACATACGCTACATACATGTGCTACATACATACATACATGTGCTACATACATACATGTGCTACATACATACATACATGTGCTACATACATACATACATGTGCTACATACATACATACATGTGCTACATACATACATACATGTGCTACATACATACATACATACGCTACATACATACATACATACATACATACATGTGCTACATACATACATACATACATGTGCTACATACATACATACATACGCTACATACATACATACGCTACATACATACATACGCTACATACATACGCTACATACATACATACGCTACATACATACGCTACATACATACGCTACATACATACATACATACATACATACATACATACATACATACATGTGCTACATACATACATACATGTGCTACATACATACATACATGTGCTACATACATACATACATGTGCTACATACATACATACATGTGCTACATACATACATACATGTGCTACATACATACATACATACATACATGTGCTACATACATACATGTGCTACATACATACATACATACATACATACATACATACATACATACATGTGCTACATACATACATACGCTACATACATACATACGCTACATACATACATACGCTACATACATACATGTGCTACATACATACATACATACATACATACATACATGTGCTACATACATACATGTGCTACATACATACATGTGCTACATACATACATACATACATACATACATACATACATGTGCTACATACATACATACATACATACATACATGTGCTACATACATACATACATACATACATGTGCTACATACATACATACATACATACATGTGCTACATACATACATACATACATGTGCTACATACATACATACATACATACATACATGTGCTACATACATACATACATACATACATGTGCTACATACATACATACATACATACATGTGCTACATACATACATACATACATGTGCTACATACATACATACGCTACATACATACATACGCTACATACATACATACGCTACATACATACATACGCTACATACATACATACGCTACATACATACATACGCTACATACATACATACGCTACATACATACATACATACATACATACATACATACATACATACATACATACATACATACATACATACATACATACATACATACATACATACATGTGCTACATACATACATACATGTGCTACATACATACATACATGTGCTACATACATACATACATACATACATGTGCTACATACATACATGTGCTACATACATACATACATACATACATACATACATACATACATACATACATACATGTGCTACATACATACATACGCTACATACATACATACGCTACATACATACATGTGCTACATACATACATACATACATACATACATACATACATACATACATACATGTGCTACATACATACATGTGCTACATACATACATGTGCTACATACATACATACATACATACATACATACATACATACGCTACATACATACATACGCTACATACATACATACGCTACATACATACGCTACATACATACATACATACATACATACATACATACATACATACATGTGCTACATACATACATACATGTGCTACATACATACATACATGTGCTACATACATACATACATGTGCTACATACATACATACATGTGCTACATACATACATACATACATACATGTGCTACATACATACATGTGCTACATACATACATACATACATACATACATACATACATACATACATACATACATGTGCTACATACATACATACGCTACATACATACATACGCTACATACATACATGTGCTACATACATACATACATACATACATACATACATACATACATGTGCTACATACATACATGTGCTACATACATACATGTGCTACATACATACATACATACATACATACATACATACATGTGCTACATACATACATACATACATGTGCTACATACATACATACATACATACGCTACATACATACATACATACATGTGCTACATACATACATACATACATACATACATACATGTGCTACATACATACATACATACATACATGTGCTACATACATACATACATACATACATACATACATACATGTGCTACATACATACATGTGCTACATACATACATGTGCTACATACATACATGTGCTACATACATACATACGCTACATACATACATACGCTACATACATACATACGCTACATACATACATACATGTGCTACATACATACATACATACGCTACATACATACATACATGTGCTACATACATACATGTGCTACATACATACATACATACATGTGCTACATACATACATACATACATACATGTGCTACATACATACATACATACGCTACATACATACATACGCTACATACATACGCTACATACATACATACGCTACATACATACATACATGTGCTACATACATACATACATACGCTACATACATACATACATACATGTGCTACATACATACATGTGCTACATACATACATACATACATACATGTGCTACATACATACATACATACATACATGTGCTACATACATACATACATACGCTACATACATACATACGCTACATACATACGCTACATACATACATACGCTACATACATACATACATGTGCTACATACATACATACATACGCTACATACATACATACATGTGCTACATACATACATGTGCTACATACATACATACATACATACATGTGCTACATACATACATGTGCTACATACATACATACGCTACATACATACGCTACATACATACATACGCTACATACATACGCTACATACATACGCTACATACATACGCTACATACATACGCTACATACATACGCTACATACATACATACATACATACATACATACATACATACATGTGCTACATACATACATGTGCTACATACATACATGTGCTACATACATACATACATACATACATGTGCTACATACATACATACATACATACATACATACATACATACATACATACATACATACATGTGCTACATACATACGCTACATACATACGCTACATACATACATACGCTACATACATACGCTACATACATACGCTACATACATACATACGCTACATACATACATACGCTACATACATACATACGCTACATACATACGCTACATACATACATACATACATACATACATGTGCTACATACATACATACATACATGTGCTACATACATACATACATACATGTGCTACATACATACATACATACATGTGCTACATACATACATACATGTGCTACATACATACATACATGTGCTACATACATACATACATACATACATACATACATACATGTGCTACATACATACATGTGCTACATACATACATGTGCTACATACATACATGTGCTACATACATACATGTGCTACATACATACATACATACATACATACATACATGTGCTACATACATACATACATACATACATACATACATACATACATACATACATGTGCTACATACATACATACATACATACATACATGTGCTACATACATACATACATACATACATGTGCTACATACATACATACATACATACATACATACATGTGCTACATACATACATACATACATACATACATACATGTGCTACATACATACATACATACATGTGCTACATACATACATACGCTACATACATACATGTGCTACATACATACGCTACATACATACATACGCTACATACATACATACGCTACATACATACATACGCTACATACATACATACGCTACATACATACATACATACATACATACATACATACATACATGTGCTACCTACATACATACATACATACATACATACATACATGTGCTACATACATACATACATACATACATACATGTGCTACATACATACATACATACATGTGCTACATACATACATACATACATACATACATGTGCTACATACATACATACATACATACATACATGTGCTACATACATACATACATGTGCTACATACATACATACATACATACATACATGTGCTACATACATACATACATACATACATACATACATGTGCTACATACATACATACATACATACATACATACATGTGCTACATACATACATACATACATGTGCTACATACATACATACATACATACATACATACATACATACACTACATACATACATACATGTGCTACATACATACATACATACATACATGTGCTACATACATACATACATACATACATACATACATACGCTACATACATACGCTACATACATACGCTACATACATACATACGCTACATACATACATACGCTACATACATACATACGCTACATACATACGCTACATACATACGCTACATACATACATACGCTACATACATACATACGCTACATACATACATACGCTACATACATACGCTACATACATACATACATGTGCTACATACATACATACATGTGCTACATACATACATACATACATGTGCTACATACATACATACATGTGCTACATACATACATGTGCTACATACATACATACATACATACATGTGCTACATACATACATACATACATACATACATACATACATGTGCTACATACATACATACATACATACATACATACATACATGTGCTACATACATACATACATGTGCTACATACATACATACATACATACATGTGCTACATACATACATACATACATACGCTACATACATACATACATGTGCTACATACATACGCTACATACATACGCTACATACATACATACGCTACATACATACATACGCTACATACATACATACGCTACATACATACATGTGCTACCTACATACATACATACGCTACATACATACATGTGCTACCTACATACATACATACATACATACATACATACATACATACATGTGCTACATACATACATACATACATACATACATACATACATGTGCTACATACATACATACATACATACATACATACATACATGTGCTACATACATACATACATACATACATGTGCTACATACATACACACATACATACATGTGCTACATACATACATACATACATACATACATACATGTGCTACATACATACATACATACATACATACATACATACATACATACATGTGCTACATACATACATACATACATACGCTACATACATACATACATACGCTACATACATACATACATACATACATACATACATGTGCTACATACATACATACATACATACATACATACATGTGCTACATACATACATACATACGCTACATACATACATGTGCTACATACATACGCTACATACATACGCTACATACATACATACGCTACATACATACATACGCTACATACATACATACATACATACATACATACATGTGCTACCTACATACATACATACATACATACATACATGTGCTACATACATACATACATACATACATACATACATACATGTGCTACATACATACATACATACATACATACATGTGCTACATACATACATACATACATACATACATACATACATACATACATACATGTGCTACATACATACATACATACATACATACATACATACATGTGCTACATACATACATACATACATACGCTACATACATACATGTGCTACATACATACGCTACATACATACGCTACATACATACATACGCTACATACATACATACGCTACATACATACGCTACATACATACATACATACATACATACATGTGCTACCTACATACATACATACATACATACATACATACATGTGCTACATACATACATACGCTACATACATACATACGCTACATACATACATACGCTACATACATACATACATACGCTACATACATACATACGCTACATACATACGCTACATACATACGCTACATACATACGCTACATACATACGCTACATACATACGCTACATACATACGCTACATACATGTGCTACATACATACATACATACATGTGCTACATACATACGCTACATACATACATACATACATACATACATGTGCTACATACATACGCTACATACATACATACATACATACATACATGTGCTACATACATACGCTACATACATACATACATACATGTGCTACATACATACGCTACATACATACATACATACATGTGCTACATACATACGCTACATACATACATACATACATACATGTGCTACATACATACATGTGCTACATACATACATACATACATGTGCTACATACATACGCTACATACATACATGTGCTACATACATACATACATACATGTGCTACATACATACATACGCTACATACATACATACGCTACATACATACATACGCTACATACATACATACATGTGCTACATACATACATACGCTACATACATACGCTACATACATACATACGCTACATACATACGCTACATACATACGCTACATACATACGCTACATACATACGCTACATACATATGCTACATATATACATGTGCTACATACATACATGTGCTACATACATACATGTGCTACATACATACATACGCTACATACATACATACGTGCTACATACGTGCTACATACATACGTGTGCTACATACATACATACATACGCTACATACATGTGCTACATACATACATGTGCTACATACATACATACATACATACATGTGCTACATACATACGCTACATACATACATACGCTACATACATACATACGCTACATACATACATACGCTACATACATACATACATGTGCTACATACATACATACGCTACATACATACATACGCTACATACATACATACATACGTGCTACATACGTGCTACATACATACATACGTGCTACATACGTGCTACATACATACATACGTGTGCTACATACATACATACGCTACATACATGTGCTACATACATACATACATACGCTACATACATACATACATACATACATGTGCTACATACATACATACATACATACATGTGCTACATACATACATACATACATACATACGCTACATACATACATACGCTACATACATACATACATGTGCTACATACATACATACGCTACATACATACGCTACATACATACATACGCTACATACATACGCTACATACATACGCTACATACATACGCTACATACATACGCTACATACATATGCTACATATATACATGTGCTACATACATACATGTGCTACATACATACATACGCTACATACATACATACGTGCTACATACGTGCTACATACATACGTGTGCTACATACATACATACATACGCTACATACATGTGCTACATACATACATGTGCTACATACATACATACATACATACATACATGTGCTACATACATACGCTACATACATACATACGCTACATACATACATACGCTACATACATACATACGCTACATACATACATACATGTGCTACATACATACATACGCTACATACATACATACGCTACATACATACATACATACGTGCTACATACGTGCTACATACATACATACGTGCTACATACGTGCTACATACATACATACGTGTGCTACATACATACATACGCTACATACATGTGCTACATACATACATACGCTACATACATACATACATACATACATACATGTGCTACATACATACATACATACATACATGTGCTACATACATACATACATACATACATGTGCTACATACATACATACATACATACATGTGCTACATACATACATACATACATACATACATACATACATGTGCTACATACATACATACATGTGCTACATACATACATGTGCTACATACATACATGTGCTACATACATACATGTGCTACATACATACATGTGCTACATACATACATACATGTGCTACATACATACATACATACATGTGCTACATACATACATACATACATGTGCTACATACATACATACATGTGCTACATACATACGCTACATACATACATGTGCTACATACATACGCTACATACATACGCTACATACGCTACATACGCTACATACATACATACATGTGCTACATACATATGCTACATACATACATACGCTACATACATACATGTGCTACATACATACATACATACATACATACATACATACATGTGCTACATACATACATACATACGCTACATACATACATACATACGTGCTACATACATACATACGCTACATACATACGCTACATACATACGTGCTACATACATACATACGCTACATACACTACATACATACGCTACATACATACATGTGCTACATACATACATACATACATACATGTGCTACATACATACATGCATACATACGCTACATACATACATACGCTACATACATACGCTGCACAAGAGATGGATTAAGAGCTACAACTAGCATCTAGCTACGCAAGACAATTCATAAGGTTAATGCTTTTAGTCAAAACTGACTTTAAACCATTATTCAATGTTTAGAACAACTTCCAATTGTGATCTAGTGTGGCTTTAGATCATATTAAAAAAAAAAAAAAATGGTGGCTAGGAAAAAACTCCAAAGAGTTAGGAGGTAAAAAACCTTGAGAGGAACCAGACTCAACAGGGGGAGCCCATCCTCCTCTGGCATGGCACACCTTACAGTAAAATTCTTATTTAAGCCAATATATGAAATATTAATATATCTAGAAATTGAGACCAATTATTTAATGATTATAAAATAATTTATATATATTAAGATGAATTAATTGATAATCCAATGATTAGATATATTCAGTAGTCTAATGAAGCATCTGCCATCTAGCCGCTGGATCTGGCACGGCCTACAGGCTGGATATCCTGCGGTAGAGGAGGTAAAACATATGATAATGTTACTGAATTTATTTGAAATGTTTTGATTCTACATAAAGTTTCAGGTCAGATATAGGTCTCACAAGACACATTTTTGCTCTCTCACTTCTGAAAACCATCGTACACTAAAATCTAAGCTATCACATGAAAGTACACGCCTCTGAACAAACAGCATATGATAAAATTCACTGAAACACTAGGCCTTACCAGTAGTATTGATAAACTTTACCTCAGTGCTTTAGTGTGCTTCTTCCTCTGCTTCTCCAGTATTGTCGTCAATGCCGTAAACATTTGGTCCCGTCCTCTGGGCATGAAATTAATGAATGAATAAAGGGATCACTACATACAGAAGAACTAAAAGTACAAAAAGAATTAACTCTCAACTAAACCTTACAGAATGAAACTAGCACATATGCTATTATCCACCTTGTCATCCATCAGCATTGTAGCACACTTGATCTAAGAAATTCTGACTTCAATTGGCTGGTTGCTGGTAAATATCAAAATCAGATCAAGATTGAACATTTTCCTGCAAATGTGGTTATAATGTGCAGTAGTACAGTGACTGAAGCAAAATCATTAAAAACTTAGCTTTAGATGGTATATTGCAGACTCATATCCGGTCTTGGACAGGACTGCTATGGTCTCCAAATTCTTCCTGCAACTTTATAGACGGGCACATATCAATAATAACGTAACAAGGGACTGTACTTAATACATCCAGTAAACATTGACAAATTGTACAGATGGAATACAAATTCAAGTTAAAACTTCTATTATAAAGGTCAAAACCAAATATATTACAACAGCGTCTTACTACTTCTCACTTTACCTTGCTGTCTTACCGCCACCCTTGCTCTCACTGTCTGGGTCCTCCCTAGAGCTGCCACACTACTCCTTACTTTGTCCTTCCTGCTGCTGAGGCTCTACTTTCCTGGTAGCTCAATGACATAACACCTTGACATGACCATACACGGCAACCGTTGGCTAAGGCTGTCAAAGTCCCATTGGCACCGTTAATGCGTGCTCAGTGTCCCGGTTTCGTATGGTACAACACAGCAACACACAATACACATTAACCCCACAAACTCATTTACACAAAATACAGTACACAGGATTGTGATAACTATGATAACTGTGTAACACACCCAATTGAAGGAACAAATCCAGATGAGGGATGTAAATGTGATCCAGGAGCGTGTGCTTTTTTGTCGTTGCTGTGGTGATCAGTTGAGTGTATCCTTTAGATTGAAATAATTCCAGAGCATTTTTATTCCCTGCGCATAGGAAGTCCACCCATGTCTCCGCAGACGACGACAGGATGTTTGTCCGTCATGTCCAAATAATCCAACAGGCTCTTCAAGTTTTTTTAAGAACTCTTCAAAACCGTAGTGTGGTGGCCTGTATACAACAGCGATTGTTGCTTCGTTGGACTATATATTTTTGATGACAAACTCCAGATCAGTCACATTTTTATATATTTATTTATATATATATATATATATATATATATATATATATATATATATATATATATATATATATATATATATAAAAAATACACATACACACATCTCCTAGGCTGAGCTAAAATATGCTCTTTGCAATATATTGCGACTCCACCTCCATCTTTTTTGGCAATTTCTTGATGTGTTGAGTAGGAGGCATGTCTATTACGCACAAATAGGTTGCATCCTTCCAATTGGAGATGTGGTGTAACGAATGATCCAGTCAGGTGAGTTTCCGTTACACAAAGAATATCCGACAGTAGAAGTTCATGATGGCATCTGATATCTTCGATGTGGCATGACAGGCCTTCCGTGTTGTGTTGAATGATTGAGTGTTTCATCCATGTTGCTTTCCCTCATTTGCTGCAAAAGTGGCATGATTCCTTTGAATGATGCTCTCGTCATAAATCTTCTTTTCACTGAAGTTCGTAACTTGTAATCCACAAAGTGAAGTCGTTCTGCTGAGGGCAACATATGCCATTCCCAGCTCAAAAATCTTCTTCAGAGACACTACGGCATTCTGCAGTGTCATGCCTTGAACTTTGTGAGCTGTGCAGGCATAGTCTAACTTGATGGGGAATTGTCGACGAACTGCTCCTTTACTTAGATGTTCTTCAGATCTCCCAATATAAACCAAGTTGTCTTCTTCATCTTGCACCCTCCTGCGGTGTTTTTTGCCTGCGTTTGGACTGTTGAGCTGAAGTCCTAGCATCTGAATGGTAGAGATTCCATCTTTTGTTTCAGTGACAATATTTGCAATCTTACTGAAACATCCATTAACAAGTCTATACTCAACATCCAGATTCCTAGTCACCATTATGCATACTCCCACTGCAATTGGTATGGTGTCAAGCAAGTCGTCCTTTTTTCCAATGACAGGCTTTTTTAGTTTCTTCATGCCTCCTGTTCTTAGGTCTTTCCTGTAGTCTTCGGCATCAACTGTTATGACATCAGCGTGAAGAGCGTGCATCGTTTATGTATTGTGTCCATGAACCTCCTTGTTGGTGGAAAATATGTGCAGTGCATCACATGGGCAGTCTTTGGGGTTCTTCACAGCCTGGAGTAACAAAGCCCTATCTTCTTCACCAAGAGCTTCGGTCTACTGCTTCACTCGTAGGTCGGTTCAAAAGTTGGGCAAAAGCAAGGTTTTCTTGCTGACGCATGATCTCCGAGGGGGTAACCATTTGGAAATGGTCTTTCCAAAAGTCCAAAACATCCTCTTCGTACACGCAGAGTGGTTTGGCTTTACCAAGAGGCGGTAGTTGGTGAAACTCTCCCACAGCGAGGACAGAGATTCCCCCAAAAGGTTTCTTGCTGCCTTTGAGCTGCTGAAATCTCCAATTTACATAGGCAAAAAGTTCCTTCGAAATCATGGACACTTCATCAATGATCAGAATCTCCAAGTCACGTAATCTAGCATGTAGTTCATCTAGGGCATTTCCAAGTCCTTGATATGGTGGCTTCAGATTCCTCGGAAGTTTTAAAATGGAATGCAGCGTTTGACCAGAAATATTGAATGCTGCTGTTCCAGTAGATGCGCTCAACAGCACTTCAGGTATGGAGAGATCCCCTTCCTCCCGGAGTCGAGGCAGTTGTTGCAGAATCTTGGATGCCTCCGTGTAGATGCACTTAAATCACGTGTGATTTGCCACAACCAGCACCACCTGATACAAAGTAAAAAAACGGTTCTGGATTATGACCCCACACACGCTTCCGACACCACTGGCAGACAGTGTAAAATATGGCTGCCTGCATCTCATTCAGACTTCTGAACAACTTCCTAACAAATTCAATAGTCAATTGTGGTGCCTCTATTTGTGGCACAACTCCATCTCCATCTTGCAGAATCTGATATTCTGGGATATCATCTTCTACATTCTTGTCGTCTGACAAGGCTTTTTTCCTTGTACAGGTGCGATGCTAAATATTCCCTCACCGTACGATAAGATCTCCTGTCCAATGTCAGGTGGCTGCATGCATGTGTCTAATGTGAGACCAGTGTCTAATGTGTCTAATGTGTCTAATGTGTCTAATGTGAGACATTCAAGCACATTCACCTCAACCAGTTCCACAGGGATGGGTGGTCTGTTTGCTGCTGCAATTGAAGGAATGTGACCTCTCTTAAGATGGCCGTCACAAGTGTGGCAGATCCATTCCCGTCTTCTCTCTTCCAGAACCACACAAGAATCTAAGCAGGCACCATCACAAGCATGAACATATTTCCCGGTTAACCAAGATGCTGCAACGTTAACATTTTTGTCATAACTCGATCTATTACAGACCCTGACTTGATTAGGAAACAGGGCTCTGTGACAGACTGTGCAGACATGTGTAGGGCCAGAATGTATGTATGGCACGTTCCATCACTTTGCTAACACCAAAGTGTTTTCTGGCTGGAATGGATGTACGGTTTATACTTCCTTTTGATCCTGAGGGTGCATTGCAACTGATGAAGCACATCATATGCAGCATCAGTGACACATTTCTGGGTCTTGCGCAGAGTACATCTTAGTACGTGATATGCAGCTGACTCAGAGTTCAGAGCACATCTCTTGACCATGTAGTCTTTCATTTTCTTCTGGAAGACAGTATCTGCACTGTACCTCCTCACAATGTACTGTACTCTTTCTTCTTTGACTGGACAAGAGCATCTGTGTTGTACCTCCTCATCATGTATTGTTTCTTCTTTGCCTGAACAACCTCATCCATTTTGTACCGTCTAGCCATGTAATCTTTCTTCTTTTTTCTGAATTGAGGATCCTGATTGTATTTCTTCTTAACAGCTTCTTTTTTTATTTGTCCGGAATTGCAAATATTTATTTCCTATATCATAATCCCCCTTTTTTTGTTTTCTCATGACATGAGATGCAGTTGTGTCCTTAGGTCCTCCACATTGTTTTAAAATGTTAATTGCTTTACGCATGTCTTCTTCTCCTGTACTTATTTTTTTTAAACCATCATCTGCTGGTTTTCGGCTTCTGGGGAAACAAGATTTTCAGCTCCAACATTTTTTGCTGGCTCTGGTCGAATTGAAATCACCTGTGACACTGGTTCACTAGCCGACGGTGAAAAAAGTTTTCCAGATTGTTGCTCTGGTTCGAATGAGACAGGCATGAATTCATTTCTGGCCTCATCACCACGATCCCAGAAGAGCTTGAGAATTTTGTCAATCATGTCACTTAGGTGCGTAAAAGTTAACATGACTGCAGTACCAACACCAGTAGGATGGGATAAACCTTTGGCAGTTCTTGAGTGTGAATCAAAGAACCCGTACCTTCCAGATCTGTCTCTGAACACAGCAATACACTTTGGAGCAACAATGAGCAGTGCATGACTGACATCAGTTGAAAGACACTACAGTATTTCAGTAAGAGGAATCCACCACCCTTCCATGTCAGGGGTCCCTCTGGCTCTCAGGTATCCCAGCATCACTTCAGACTTCCGCACATGATGTCTTCAGTTAAATGTTGAAACAATCAGCAGTACTTCCTCTATAGTCAGATGAAATCTTCCTTCAGCACAGCACAAAGCTGCGTTTTAACACCGACATACAAAGCATCCCCCTCCTCTAAAACTCTATCAAGGTTAGGCATCTCGAACTGAAACCCTTCATTGTGGTAGGCCAAGAATGTCAGCGCTACACATGTGCACTGATGACTTCTGGAATATACATCGTACCTTACATCACTCTGACAATGAGATGCCTGCACAGACAAAACTTTGGGTGCACTATCACCACCTTCTACACACAATCTATCAGAAAACTGAGCTACAGTAGGACTGACATTTGGCTGTTGAACCTGTAAATAATCATTCATGGAATTAGGCTGCTGGTCAAAATTAGTGTTACAGAATTAGTATCAAATTGTACTGCATAAGTTTTGAACCGAAGGCATTTTGCTAAACAGTTTTAACATAATTGGGGGAAAACAAACTAAAGAAAAGCATTTGAACACAAGTCAAGTGCACATCATGTAAAATCACTTATTTTCAGAAAAAAAAAATAAGTTCATCTAATGCGAATGTTGTTCCACAGCTTTATGGCTTTCATTTGTGGAACACAGTCTCAGTTGCCATTCAATATTTTTTCCAAACAAAAGTAATGATAGTGGTGACTAAGGCTGTCAGTCTCTTAATGTTCTGCTTTATATCTTAATTTGTGTCCCAATTAAGTTCCACCTGTAGTTTACAGCACTAGTTGGGAGAAAATGTTTGAGGAAAATTTACCTGCATATTTATAAATAAAATCGATATTGAATCAAGATCGGAATTAAATTGAGAGGTCTGGATATTGTATCAATTATTTAATGTGAATGTAGCCTCTGGAAGAAACACATAACCTGCACACATGTAAATAAAGCATTGCACTTCACTCTGAAACTCACATTTATTTAACTGAATCGCAGCCTTAGTGATTTCACATTAGCACTATGACATATTATGATTTTAAATGGTTATATCATGCAGCCTTACAAAATGATCAAATAATGTGGTTCATGGATTGTCGTCCATGGAAGGCACTGCATCCAGTATTTTGCGGGTTAATCGAAATGGGTAAATTGCAATCAAGCATTTTTTAAAAATTGAGCACTTGAATTTAATCGAAGATTAAAGTGCCCAGAAATGAGCTTGTTGTAGTCCAAGAGACAGATATCAATAGTACCTGTCCATCTTCCAGGTCCACCTTTCTCCAATGCATTTTTTGAGCCTGAGATCTCTTTCCTTTCCATGGCATCCTTTAAAATATCAAGAGGTAAAAAAGATGAGGGGAAAAAAAACCCTATGCTTGACAAATATATCTGACTAACTCACTAATCTGAGTGCAACTTCTAAAAGTAGAGACTTTACTCTCAAGTCTCAAATCAAAAGTAACCCATGGGTTTCTTTTTAAATCATCAAAAGTAATGCAACTAATAGGCATACTGAAATACACTTATTTCTTAGTCAAATTAAGTTTAACAGGACATCCTCAATGTAATAGGCACATACTTTGAAAGTTCTGTCCCGACGTAACAGCTGTTGAGCCTGAAAGAACAAAACCTGCAAAGTAGTCTCAGGAAGGAAGGGGAAAAAAAATATATATATAAATAAATAAATAAATAAATAAATAAAAAATAAATAAATAAATAAAAAAGTCAAGCAACAATGAAAGAGACACTGTGTAAATATAACTTGTAAAATGCAATAAACAATTTTTTTAGTTTTTTTTTTTTTCAAGAAAAGAACAATAAAAGGTATAGTAACAATGAACTGCTCTCTGTAGAAAAAGCCAAAACGCAAGGGACCTGAAAAAGAAACAGAAACAGACATATTAGGTCACAGTAACTACAATTATGGTGATGTGATGAAAAAGTCATAGTACTGCTTAAGAAACCACCAATACTGACCAAGGTGCAGCGAAAAATGCAAGTTGTGCTCTGATCAGTCAGTCTGAAAAAAAAATTAATGACAACATAAGGAAAACTTAAACTCAAGTCAGCTAGGCATAACTTCTTTGCATGTTAAACATTAATTATATATTTAATCTATATGTAGAATATAATTTTAGGAATTTCTCTCAAGAATGTCTTTTTCTTGACCATGTAGCAGCGAGCTCAAAGGTTGTCACAACTCTCTCCTTCAACAGTTCTGTGAATTAGTGTGCTCTTGCACAAAAACCCCCATTATAATCAATGAAGCTATGTACACTGCAAAATTAACCTCTTACATACATCATATCTGTACTTTGTTGTTTATGATGAGAGAATTCAGTCAGTGAGCAAATAATTATTTTTCACTGGATTTCTTTCTCATCGGTGATTAATCTAAACATCTTCAATTGGACACGGCATTCATATGTTCAACAGAAATGTGTGTAATTAGTTGAACTGTTCAATTATGCAAAAAGAACAAAAATATATCTTTGATGCAACACCTAAATGTAATGTCTCAATCGATGCTTCATTTTCAAATTTCACTGTAATCTCTATGCAATACATAACAAATGGCTACCGTACCATAATTACTAGAGATGCACCGATACTAAATTTCTCAGCAAATACCGATAACCGATTATTCAGAGTGATATCGGCAAATACCAGTAGTTCTGCCTTTTATGCCTTCTTATAAATTAATAATAATTAATTTCAAAACTGTGAAAGAAATAAAAACTTTTTTCTCTTAATTTAATAAGTTGTTCCACAGAAACTGGTCTCAAACAGAAAACATTACACTAAGTAACATTAACACACTTACTCAATTCTGAAGATTAAAGTAAGATTGCTAACTTATTGAATGTTACTAATTCATATTAACATTGAATTCTAAGAAGAAAAAAAAAAATCTTGTTAATCTCACATTCACTCTCCACAAACAAAAGCATTTCTACTTCATCATTGAACATCAAACTGGTGATATATATAAGAAAGTTTGTTATATATTAACATTAACTGGATATGAAATACAATACTCTACAAATATATTTTTCTGTGCAATATATACTTTGTCAACTCATCTTCATTTAAATCTTTCAACGGTGTACTGGAGCTTTAATTCAGCACGAGCAGCTCAAGCTGCACCGCAAATGAAAATAAATAAATAAATAAATAAATAAATAAATAAATAAATAAATAAATAAACAGATAGATAGATAGATAGATAGATAGATAGATAAATAAATAACAATGGAGTCGACGCCGAAATCCTGCTCACTTCCGGTGTAAAATTTTAGAGGTGCATAGAGATAATAGAGATTACAAACGGCAGTTTTGTAATAATTCCACACAAGAGACATCATCTTTACACACAGTACGAAATCGATTCGTTTTCCCCACACTCTTGAGTGATAGGATATAATCTGCCCTGATCATCGGATGTTTTTAAAGTATCCGAGGTGGAAATTTGCCTTTATCGGCAGAGCTCAAGTTTTAAAAAGTTTTTTTTTTGATGCAGAAGAATCTGGACGTTGCCCCGGATGATCAACTAACGCACCTGCTATCAACCTTTACACGATTTAGCATGACCGCCTAAACACTGTGAATGCTGCAGCGCCAAAATGCTTCTCACGCAGTAGACTATATGTAAAATAAACACTGTAAGCCAAAAACCAAAAGAAAGTAATATCCATCAAACACACACAAAAATCACATTACGTTTTCACACAAAGATCTCCAAGTAATTATTAAGAATCTGATGGATAGCAACATGCTAAATCATACCAAATCATGCTAGCACCGTGCTAAATCATGCTAGCAACATGCTAAATCATACAAAACCAAAGAAAATAATATCCATCAAACACACACAAAAAAATATCATATTACATTTTCACACAAAAATATAAGTAGTTAAGAATTCAATGTCTACCTGTACACCATTACTTAGCATAAAGTTTGTCATCATTACAGAGATAAATGTAACTTCAACAAAAACGATATAAAGTAATACCCTATAATACGAAAAATACTGCCTACATTTATGTAAAATAAAGAGCTACATTTGACATTACAAGGCTTTATAAAACAACACTTAAAAACACACACCTGCACTCACCTCAAGAAAAGAGTGGGACGAACACTCAGCAACATCTCCAGGTTGTCGTTTTTCCAGCCAATCAGCAGCAAGCTTTTATTGTACAGCCAATAGAATCACACCGTCGCTGTGGATCCTTTTCACAGACTTTTGTGATTAGGCAAATCCGTTTAAAGTAATAAATCTATTTTTTCATTTCATTTTTTCATTATTATTATTTAAAAAAGAATGTTAATTTCTATCACCATACTTTGCATTGTTTTAAATTAAAAGTGAAAAAAGTCAAAAGTGATAAATTTATATTAAAGTTATTGAGGGAGTGAATGATAATTTGTCATATCTTCTGTAACAGCCATAATCCATCTCTCTGCATTTTTTTCTTCCTGTTATAGTAAGTCATGAGAATTGAGAAGTGGAGTTGTTTTTTGTTTTTTTGCAACTGGAGCAAATGGGAATGCAAAAATTACATGGACTCCCATTTACCTCTATAAAGATGGGTCTAAACACCCTATCTGTCCTGCTCTCAAAGGTATTGGCACTCCCCACCGGGTGAGGTGTCAAATCGATCGGCTTATTGAGGAGAGGTGTGCTATGACTTTCATGAGCGATCGGAATGCCAGAATTCCCGCAATGGAAGCTCAAAATCGGAAAATTTCCCAGAGACTTGCATTGAGTTTGGCCTGCTAAACAGAAAGTTCTAAAAGTATTGCCTCCGTCCACATTCGGCTCTCAAAAGTATTGGTGCCCTACGCCGTCGACTCAAAAGTATAGGTGCCCTACGTGTCCGGCTCTCAAAAGTATTGGTGCCCTTAGCGTCCGGCTCTCGAAAGTATTGACGCCCTATCTGAATTTTGCTACGCAAGCACCACTCACATTTTCTTCAGGAAAGCTAGTGGTGCTTGTAAAGCACTACTATTGTTCTCTTGCATACTTATTATTATTATTATTATAATTAGTGGTGCTCGAAAAGCACTACTATTGTTCTCTTGCATACTTATTATTATTATTATAATTATTATTATTCATCTTCCACTTTTTTTCGGCGCGTAACTAGTAGTCCCGCATCGTTTGTCGGAGATCGACGGGTGAGGTGTCAAATCGATCGGCTTATTGAGGAGAGGTGTGCTATGACTTTCATGAGCGATCGGAATACCGGAATTCCCGCTATGGAAGCTCAAATTCTGAAAATTTCCCAGAGACTTGCATTGAGTTTGGCCTGCTAAACAGAAAGTTCTAAAAGTATTCAATTCAATTCAATTCAATTCAATTTTATTTGTATAGCGCTTTTTACAATAGACATTGTCTCAAAGCAGCTTTACAGAAATATCAACATGGTATACAGATATTAAAGGTGTGAATTTATCCCAACTGAGCAAGCCACTGAGTGGCGACGGTGGCAAGGAAAAACTCCCTAAGATGTTTTAAGAGGAAGAAACCTTGAGAGGAACCCGACTCAGAAGGGAACCCATCCTCATCTGGGTAACAACAGTTAGTGTGAAAAAGTTCATTATGGATTTATATAAAGTCTGTATGGTGTTAGGAGCAGCCGTAGTCCCAGCAGTCTGGAATTAAAGAAGATTTGAGCTCCATCCAGAGGCAGAAAGGATCTGGATCTCTAGTATCTCCATAAATTCGTGTGGGGCTCGGGGAAAGGAGAGAGGGAGAAAAAAGATAATTATGACTGCGAAGTAGTAGAACAGAATCTAGTCAGGGTAGGCTTGAGTAAACAAATATGTTTTAAGCTTAGACTTAAACACTGAGACTGTGTCTGAGTCCCGAACACTAATAGGAAGACTGTTCCATAACTGTGGGGCTCTATAAGAGAAAGCTCTTCCCCCTGCTGTAGCCTTCACTATTCGTGGTACCGTCAAATAGCCTGCATCTTTTGACCTAAGTAGGCGTGGTGGATCATATAAAACCAAAAGGTCGCTTAGATATTGTGGCGCGAGACCATTTAGTGCTTTATAGGTTAATAAAAGTATTTTATAATTAATGCGAGATTTTACTGGGAGCCAATGCAGTATTGATAATATCGGTGTGATATGGTCGTATCTTCTAGTTCTAGTTAGGACTCTAGCAGCTGCATTCTGGACTAACTGGAGCTTATTTATATTCCTACTGGAACATCCAGACAGTATGGCATTACAGTAATCTAATCTAGAGGTGACGAATGCATGAACTAGTATTTCCGCATCATGTAGTGACAATATGTTTCTTATTTTAGAAATATTTCTGAGATGAAAGAAGGCTATCCTAGTAATATTATCTACATGAGGATCAAATGATAGGCTGGAGTCAATAATCACTCCAAGGTCTTTAACTGCTGTACATGATGAAACAGAAAGACCATCCAGAGTAACCATGTGATCAGAAAGAATACTTCTAGCTACACGTGGGCCTAATAAAAGTATTTCTGTTTTATCAGAATTAAGTAGAAGGAAGTTAATTAACATCCAATGTCTAATGTCCTTTACACAATCCTCAACTTTACTAAGCTTCTGTCTGTCCTCTGGCTTCGCTGAAACATACAACTGTGTATCATCAGCATAACAGTGGAAGCTAATTCCATGTTTACGAATAATTTGTCCTAGTGGTAGCATATATAAAGTAAAGAGCAGTGGGCCTAAAACAGAACCCTGTGGAACTCCAAAAGTAACCTCAGTACGCATGGAGAAATCACCATTTACATCTACGAACTGATAACGATCGGTCAGATAAGACCTGAGCCAGGAGAGGACTGTTCCCTTAATACCAACAACATTTTCTAATCTATCAAGTAGAATAGTGTGATCTATAGTATCAAAAGCTGCACTAAGGTCGAGTAACACAAGCAGCGAGACACAACCCTGATCGTAAGTCAGTAGAAGGTCATTTACTACTTTAACTAACGCTGTCTCTGTGCTATGATGAGGTCTAAATCCTGACTGATACATTTCATGAATGTTATTCCTATCTAAGTACGAGCATAACTGCTTTGCTACAACCTTTTCTAAAATCTTAGAGATGAAGGGGAGATTTGATATTGGTCTATAGTTGGACAATTGAGACGGGTCAAGATCAGGTTTTTTAATCAAAGGTTTAATAACTGCTAATTTAAGTGATTTAGGTACATAGCCAGTGCTTAGGGAAGAATTGATTATATTTAGAAGTGGTTCAATTACTCCTGGACAAATCTTTTTAAACAAACATGTAGGTACGGGGTCTAGTATGCAAGTTGATGAATTGGCTGAAGAGATTAATGTAGCTAGTTCGGTCTCTCTAAGCGGAGCAAAACACTCTAAACATTGATCTGATATTGCTACATTGTCATGTAATGGGTTTGTTACATTACTGTCCGGTTTTAATTTAATGGCCTGTATTTCACGTCTAATATTTTTAACCTTATCAATGAAAAATTTCATGAAATCTTCACTGCTATGTAATGATTGAGTGTTTCTCTCTGTAGTGGTTTTATTCCTAGTTAATTTTGCTACTATGTTGAAAAGGAATCTAGAATTGTTTTTGTTGTCTCCTATTAAGGTGGAGAAATAGATTTTTCTAGCATCGCCAAGAGATTTCCTATATTTCAGTAGGCTCTCCTTCCATGCTGTTTGAAATATCACCAGTTTGGTTTGACGCCATTTACGTTCTAATTGTCGAGTTGCCTGTTTTAAGGTTCGCGTTTGATCGTTATACCAGGGTGCTAATTTTTTTTCTCTAATTATTTTCCTTTTGAGTGGAGCCACTCTATCTAGCGTGTAGCGGAGTGTTGACTCCAAGCTTTCAGTCGCCTGATCGAGTTCTGTGTGATCTGACGGTGATCCAAATCTAATTGATGTTTCTGCGAGGTTATTTATGAAGCTCGGTGCAGTAGCTGATGTGTAGGTACGTTTTATGCGGTAGCGAGGCGAGGTGGAAATATTATGATCAATACGTATTATGAACGAGATAAGATAATGGTCTGAGACAACTTCAGACTGCGGAAAAATGACATTTTCTATACTTAGTCCGTATGTTAGTATGAGGTCAAGAGTGTGACCACCATTATGAGTTGGCCCGATTACGTTCTGATTAATCCCTACTAAATCTAAGATGGACACAACCGCTAATCTTAGAGGGTCTTCCAGGTTATCAAAATGAATATTAAAGTCTCCGACGATTAATGCTTTATCTACAGACACAACCAGGTTTGAGACAAAGCCTGCAAATTCACTAAGAAATTCAGTATATGGCCCTGGGGGTCTGTAAATAATAATTAGAGGAATTGACTTATCTTTTGTGGCTATATAACTTATACTGGTATAAAGAATTTCAAAAGAATTAAATTTATGCTTAGGTTTTTGTGTGACGACTATATTTTTACTATGGATGAGTCCAACACCTCCTCCTCTACCAGTTTAACGAGGCTGATGTACATAACTGTATCCAGGAGGACTGGCTTCATTTAATGCTATGTATTCGTTTGGTTTAATCCAAGTTTCTGTTAAACACATTAAATTAAATTCTTGATCAGTAATGATGTCGTTAACAATAAGAGCCTTAGACGCAAGAGATCTAATGTTTAATAGTCCTAGCCTCAGATCAAAAGTGCTGGCTGTGCATTCAATATGATTTAATTTTATGTTAATTAGCTTACGAAGATAGACTTTCCAAGATTTTCTATATATTTGTATAGCTCGGGGAACAGACACAGTCTCTATAGTATGTATTACCTTTGCCGGATTTTTAATTGAACATTGATTATACTGAATGTTATTATTGGAAGATGTACTTACGGTAGGCAGTCACTTGGAGTGTAGTGCCTTGGAAATGTTGTCTGAAAGCAGTTCCGCTCCAAGGCTGCTGGGGTGCAGGCCATCAGGACGAAACAATCTAGGACGCTCCCAGAACAGATTCCAGTTATTGACAAACACCAGATTCTGCTCATTACACCAAGAGACTAACCAATCATTTAATGCTAGAAGTCTACTGAACTTTTCTGCTCCACGTCTGTATGTGGGAAGAGGTCCAGAGACGATGATCTTCGCGGTGGGTGATCTGCCTCATACCGTCTCGATCAGGCTGGCGAAGTCCCTCTTCAGAACCTCCGTCTGCCGCAGCCTGGTGTCGTTTGTCCCCGCGTGCAGCACAACCGCTCCAATGCGCTCGTCCTTCTTCAGGATCCCGGATACCTGCGCAGCGACATCAAGGACACAAGCACCAGAAAAACAGTGTGTGCGCACCTTACCTTTAGATGAGGCTACACGGACGTTCCGCACAATGGAGTCCCCGACGATCACAGCGTTGGGTCTGGTCTGGCGGAGAGGGGCGAAGCGGTTCCTGGTTGGAATCTCGAACACCGGAGGTGGAGAGGGTCCAGCCCGCGCCTTTCGCCGCTGGTTCACCCAAGGCCCGAGGTGTGTTGGCGCCGGCGTGACTGAGACCATGGCTGAGAAAGTCCTAGGTGCACGGTCCCTGCACAGACAAACACACGGCGTAGAGGGGCTGGGAGTGGAAATACCACGCTGTGTGCTTACCTTGGATATGTGGGCAGAGGCACAAGATGTTTCCAGCGCAGTTTGTCGCTCCAGCAGCTGGGCCTGCTTGTTGAGTAGGCCGCGGATCTGCTTCTCCACATCCTCCAGTTCCAGCCGCACCATGTGAAGCTCAAGCGAGTCCTCATCTGCACTCAAAACCGGACATATTTGGTTTTTTTTTAAACAGAACAGCGGTATGTATGTATGTATGTATGTATGTAGCACATGTAAGTATGTATGTATGTAGCGCATGTATGTATGTATGTATGTATGTAGCGCATGTATGTATGTATGTATGCATGTAGCGCATGTATGTATGTATGTATGTAGCGCATGTATGTATGTATGTATGCATGTAGCACATGTATGTATGTATGTATGTAGCGCATGTATGTATGTATGTAGCGCATGTATGTATGTATGTAGCGCATGTATGTATGTATGTATGTAGCGCATGTATGTATGTATGTATGTATGTATGCATGTAGCGCATGTATGTATGTATGTATGTAGCGCATGTATGTATGTATGTAGCGCATGTATGCATGTATGTAGCGCATGTATGTATGTATGTAGCGCATGTATGTATGTATGTAGCGCATGTATGTATGTATGTATGTATGTAGCGCATGTATGTATGTAGCGCATGTATGTATGTAGCGCATGCATGTATGTATGTAGCGCATGCATGTATGTATGTAGCGCATGCATGTATGTACAGTGAGGGAAAAAAGTATTTGATCCCCTGCTGATTTTGTACGTTTGCCCACTGACAAAGAAATGATCAGTCTATAACTTTAATGGTAGTTGTATTTGAACAGTGAGAGACAGAATAACAACAAAAAAATCCAGAAAAACGCATGTCAAAAATTTTATAAATTAATTTGCATTTCAATGAGGGAAAAAAGTATTTGACCCCCTCTCAATCAGAAAGATTTCTGGCTCCCAGGTGTCTTTTATACAGGTAACGAGCTGAGATTAGGAGCACACTCTTAAAGGGAGTGCTCCTAATATCAGTTTGTTACCTGTATAAAAGACACCTGTCCACAGAAGCAATCAATCAATCAAATTCCAAACTCTCCACCATGGCCAAGACCAAAGAGCTCTCCAAGGATGTCAGGGACAAGACTATAGACCTACACAAGTCTGGAATGGGCTACAAGACCATTGCCAAGCAGCTTGGTGAGAAGGGGACAACAGTTGGTGCGATTATTCGCAAATGGAAGAAGCACAAAAGAACTGTCAATCTCCCTCGGCCTGGGGCTCCATGCAAGGTCTCACCTCGTGGAGTTGCATTGATCATGAGAACAGTGAGGAATCAGCCCAGAACTACACGGGAGGATCTTGTCAATGATCTCAAGGCAGCTGGGAGCATAGTCACCAAGAAAACAATTGGTAACACACTATGCCGTGAAGGACTGAAATCCTGCAGCGCGCGCAAGGTCCGCTGCTCAAGAAAGCACATATACATGTCCGTCTGAAGTTTGCCAATGAACATCTGAATGATTCAGAGGACAACTGGGTGAAAGTGTTGAGGTCAGATGAGACCAAAGTGGAGCTCTTTGGCATCAACTCAACTCGCCGTGTTTGGAGGAGGAGGAATGCTGCCTATGACCCCTGGAACACCATCCCCACCGTCAAACATGGAGGTGGAAACATTATGCTTTGGGGGTTTTTTTCTGCTAAGGGGACAGGACAACTTCACCGCATCAAAGGGACGATGGACGGGGCCATGTACCGTCAAATCTTGGGTGAAAACCTCCTTCCCTCAGACAGGGCATTGAAAATGGGTCGTGGATGGGTATCCCAGCATGACAATGACCAAAACACACGGCCAAGGCAACAAAGGAGTGGCTCAAGAAGAAGCACATTAAGGTCCTGGAGTGACCTAGGCAGTCTCCAGACCTAAATCCCATAGAAAATCTGTGGAGAGAGCTGAAGGTTCGAGTTGCCAAACGTCAGCCTCGAAACCTTAATGATTTGGAGAAGGTCTGCAAAGAGGAGTGGGACAAAATCCCTCCTGAGATGTGTGCAAACCTGGTGGCCAACTACAAGAAACGTCTGACCTCTGTGATTGCCAACAAGGGTTTTTAAACCAAGTACTAAGTCATGTTTTGCAGAGGGGTCAAATACTTATTTCCCTCATTAAAATGCAAATCAATTTATAACATTTTTGACGTGCGTTTTTCTGGATTTTTTTGTTGTTATTCTGTCTCTCACTGTTCAAATAAATCTACCATTAAAGTTATAGACTGATCATTTCTTTGTCAGTGGGCAAACGTACAAAATCAGCAGGGGATCAAATACTTTTTTCCCTCACTGTATGTAGTGCATGTATGTATGTATGTAGCGTATGTATGTATGTATGTGGCGCATGTATGTATGTATGTAGCGCATGTATGTATGTATGTATGTAGCGCATGTATGTATGTAGCGCATGTATGTATGTAGCGCATGTATGTATGTATGTATGTAGCGCATGTATGTATGTATGTAGCGCATGTATGTATGTATGTATGTAGCGCATGTATGTATGTAGTGCATGTATGTATGTAGCGCATGTATGTATGTATGTATGTATGTAGCGCATGTATGTATGTATGTTTGTAGCGCATGTATGTATGTATGTATGTAGCGCATGTATGTATGTATGTATGTATGTAGCGCATGTATGTATGTATGTAGCTCATGTATGTATGTATGTATGTATGTAGCGCATGTATGTATTTAGCGCATTTATGTATGTATGTGGCACATGTATGTATCTATGTATGTAGCGCATGTATGTATGTATATAGCACATGTATGTATGTAGCGCATGTATGTATGTATGTATGTATGTAGCGCATGTATGTATGTATGTATGTATGTATGTAGCGCATGTATGTATGTATGTAGCGCATGTATGTATGTATGTATGTAGCACATGTATGTAGCGCATGTATGTGTGTATGTAGCGCATGTATGTATGTATGTATGTAGCGCATTTATGTATGTATGTAGCGCATGTATGTATGTATGTATGTATATAGCACATGTATGCATGTATGTATGTATGTAGCGGATGTATGTATGTATGTATGTAGCGGATGTATGTATGTATGTATGCAGCCCATGTATGCATGCATGTATGTATGTAGCGCATGTATGCATGCATGTATGTATGTAGCGCATGTATGCATGTATGTATGTATGTAGCGCATGTATGTATGTATGTAGCGCGTGTATGCATGTATGTAGAGCATGTATGTATGTATGTAGCGCATGTATGCATGTATGTATGTATGTAGCGCATGTATGCATGTATGTAGCGCATGTATGCATGTATGTAGCGCATGTATGCATGTATGCAGCTCATTTATGCATGTATGTAGCTCATGTATGCATGTATGTAGCGCATGCATGCATGTATGTAATGCATGTATGTAGCGCATGTATGCATGTATGTAGCGTATGTATGTATGTATGTATGTAACGCATGTATGTATGTATGTAGCGCATGTATGTATGTATGTATGTAGCACATGTATGTATGTATGTATGTATGTATGTATGTATGTAGCGCATGTATGTATGTATGTATGAAGCGCATGTATGTATGTATGTATGAAGCGCATGTATGTATGTATGTAGCGCATGTATGTATGTAGCGCATGTATGTTTGTATGTAGCGCATGTATGTATGTATGTATGTATGTAGCGCATTTATGTATGAATGTAGCGCATGTATGTATGTAGCGCATGTATGCATGTATGTATGTATATAGCGCATGTATGCATGTATGTATGTATGTATGTAGCGGATGTATGTATGTATGTATGCAGCCCATGTATGCATGCATGTATGTATGTAGCGCATGTATGCATGTATGTATGTATGTAGCGCATGTATATATGTATGTATGTAGCGCATGTATGTATGTATGTAGCGCATGTATGTATGTATGTAGCGCATGTATGTATGTATGTAGCGCATGTATGTATGTAGCACATGTATGTATGTAGCGCATGTATGTATGTATGTATGTATGTAAGTAGCGCATGTATGTATGTATGTAGCGCATGTATGTATGTATGTATGTAGCACATGTATGTAGCGCATGTATGTATGTATGTAGCGCATGAATGTATGTATGTATGTATGTAGCGCATTTATGTATGTATGTAGCGCATGTATGTATGTAGCGCATGTATGCATGTATGCAGCTCATGTATGCATGTATGTAGCGCATGTATGCATGTATGTAATGCATGTACGTAGCGCATGTATGCATGGATGTAGCGCATGTATGTATGTATGTAGCGCATGTATGTATGTATGTATGTAGCACATGTATGTATGTATGTATGTATGTATGTATGTATGCATGTAGCGCATGTATGTATGTATGTATGTATGTAGCGCATGTATGTATGTATGTAGCGCATGTATGTATGTATGTAGCGCATGTATGTATGTATGTATGTAGCGCATGTATGTATGTATGTAGCGCATGTATGTATGTATGTATGTATGTAGCGCATTTATGTATGTATGTAGCGCATGTATGTATGTAGCTATATATGTATGTATGTAGCGCATGTATGCATGTTTGTAGCGCATGTATGTATGTATGTAGCGCATGTATGCATGTATGTAGGGCATGTATGTATGTATGTAGCGCATGTATGTATGTATGTATGTATGTAGCGCATGTATGTATGTATGTATGCAGCACATGTTTGTATGTATGTATGTATGTATGTATGGAGCGCATGTATGTATGTATGTAGCGCATGTATGTATGTATGTAGCGCATGTATGTATATATGTAGCACATGTATGTATGTATGTAGCGCATGTATGTATGTATGAAGCGCATATATGTATGTATGTAGCGCATGTATGTATGTATGTATATATGTATGTATGTAGCGCATGTATGTATGTATGTATGTATGTATGTATGTATGTAGCGCATGTATGTATGTATGTGGCGCATGTATGTATGTAGCGCATGTATGTATGTATGTGGCGCATGTATGTATGTAGCGCATGTATGTATGTATGTATGTAGCGCATGTATGTATGTATGTAGCGCATGTATGTATGTATGTATGTAGCTCATGTATGTATGTATGTATGTAACGCATGTATGTATGTATGTGGCGCATGTATGTATGTAGCGCATGTATGTATATATGTATGTAGCGAATGTATGTATGTTTGTATGTAGCGCATGTATGTATGTATGTATGTATGTATGTATGTATGTATGTAGCGCATGTATGTATGTATGTAGCGCATGTATGCATGTATGTAGCGCATGTATGCATGTATGCAGCTCATGTATGCATATATGTAGCGCATGCATGCATGTATGTAGTGCATGTATGCATGTATGTCATGCATGTATGTAGCGCATGTATGCATGTATGCAGCGCATGTATGTATGTAAGTAGCGCATGTATGCATGAATGTAATGCATATATGTAGCGCATGTATGCATGTATGTAGCGCATGTATGTATGTATGTAGCGCATGTATGTATGTATGTATGTAGCGCATGTATGTATGTATGTACGTAGCGCATGTATGTATGTATGTATGTAGCGCATGTATGTATGTATGTATGTATGTAGAACATGTATGTATGTATGTAGCGCATGTATGTATGTATGTAGCGCATGTATGTATGTAGCGCATGTATGTATGTAGCGCAATTATGTATGTATGTATGTATGTATGCATGTAGCGCATGTATGTATGTATGCATGTATGTATGTAGCGCATGTATGTATATATGTAGCGCATGTATGTATGTATGTATGTAGCGCATTTATGTATGTATGTAGCGCATGTATGTATGTAGCGCATGTATGCATGTATGTATGTATATAGCACATGTATGCATGTATGTATGTATGTAGCGGATGTATGTATGTATGTATGTAGCCCATGTATGCATGCATGTATGTATGTAGCGCATGTATGCATGTATGTATGTATGTAGCGCATGCATGCATGTATGTATGTATGTAGCGCATGTATGCATGTATGTAGCGCATGTAAGTATGTATGTATGTAGCGCATGTATGTATGTATGTAGCGCATGTATGTAGCGCATGTATGCATGTATGCAGCTCATGTATGCATGTATGTAGCGAATTTATGCATGTATGTAATGCATGTATGTAGCGGATGTATGCATGGATGTAGCGCATGTATGTATGTATGTAACGCATGTATGTATGTATGTAGCGCATGTATGTATGTATGTATGTAGCAGATGTATGTAATGCATGTATGTAGCGCATGTATGCATGTATGTAGCACATGTATGTATGTATGTAGCGCATGTATGTATGTATGTAGCGCATGTATGTATGTATGTAGCGCATGTATGTATGTATGTATGTAGCGCATGTATGTAGCGCATGTATGTATGTATGTAGCCCATGTATGTATGTATGTAGCGCATGTATGTATGTATGTATGTATGTATGTAGCGCATTTATGTATGTATGTAGCGCATGTATGTATGTAGCGCATGTATGCATGTATGTATGTATATAGCGCATGTATGCATGTATGTATGCATGTATGTAGCAGATGTATGTATGTATATATGCAGCCCATGTATGCATGCATGTATGTATGTAGCGCATGTATGCATGTATGTATGTATGTATGTAGCGCATGTATGCATGTATCTATGTAGCGCATGTATGTATGTTTGTATGTATGTATGTATGTAGCGCATGTATGTATGTATGTATGTAGCGCATGTATGTAGCGCATGTATGTATGTATGTAGCCCATGTATGTATGTATGTAGCGCATGTATGTATGTATGTATGTATGCATGTATGTAGCGCATTTATGTATGTATGTAGCGCATGTATGTATGTAGCGCATGTATGCATGTATGTATGTATATAGCGCATGTATGCATGTATGTATGCATGTATGTAGCAGATGTATGTATGTATATATGCAGCCCATGTATGCATGCATGTATGTATGTAGCGCATGTATGCATGTATGTATGTATGTATGTAGCGCATGTATGCATGTATGTATGTAGCGCATGTATGTATGTATGTATGTATGTATGTATGTAGCGCATGTATGTATGTATGTATGTATGTATGTAGCGCATGTATGCATGTATGTAGCGCATGTATGCATGTATGCAGCTCATGTATGCATATATGTAGCGCATGTATGCATGTATGTAACGCATGTATGCATGTATGTAGCGCATGTATGCATGTATGTAATGCATGTATGTAGCGCATGTATGCATGTATGCAGCGCATGTATGTATGTATGTAGCGCATGTATGTATGTATGTAGCGCATGTATGCATGTATGTAATGCATGTATGTAGCGCATGTATGCATGTATGTAGCGCATGTATGTATGTATGTAGCGCATGTATGTATGTATGTATGTAGCGCATGTATGTATGTATGTCGCGCATGTATGTATGTATGTAGCGCATGTATGTATGTAGCGCATGTATGTATGTATGTATGTATGCATGTAGCGCATGTATGTATGTATGTATGTATGTAGCGCATGTATGTATGTATGTATGTAGCGCATGTATGTATGTATGTATGTATGTATGTATGTAGCGCATGTATGTAGCTCATGTATGTATGTACGTAGCGCATGTATGTATGTATGTAGCGCATGTATGTATGTAGCGCATGTATGCATGTATGTATGTATATAGCACATGTATGCATGTATGTATGTATGTAGCGGATGTATGTATGTATGTATGTAGCCCATGTATGCATGCATGTATGTATGTAGCGCATGTATGCATGTATGTATGTAGCGCATTTATGTATGTATGTATGTATGTATGTATGTATGTATGTAGCGCATGTATGCATGTATGTATGTATATAGCACATGTATGCATGTATGTATGTATGTAGCGGATGTATGTATGTATGTATGTAGCCCATGTATGCATGCATGTATGTATGTAGCGCATGTATGCATGTATGTATGTATGTAGCGCATGCATGCATGTATGTATGTATGTAGCGCATGTATGCATGTATGTAGCGCATGTAAGTATGTATGTATGTAGCGCATGTATGTATGTATGTAGCGCATGTATGTAGCGCATGTATGCATGTATGTAGCGCATGTATGCATGTATGCAGCTCATGTATGCATGTATGTAGCGAATTTATGCATGTATGTAATGCATGTATGTAGCGGATGTATGCATGGATGTAGCGCATGTATGAATGTATGTAACGCATGTATGTATGTATGTAGCGCATGTATGTATGTATGTATGTAGCACATGTATGTAATGCATGTATGTAGCGCATGTATGCATGTATGTAGCGCATGTATGTATGTATGTAGCGCATGTATGTATGTATGTAGCGCATGTATGTATGTATGTAGCGCATGTACGTATGTATGTATGTAGCGCATGTATGTAGCGCATGTATGTATGTATGTAGCCCATGTATGTATGTATGTAGCGCATGTATGTATGTATGTATGTATGTATGTAGCGCATTTATGTATGTATCTAGCGCATGTATGTATGTAGCGCATGTATGCATGTATGTATGTATATAGCGCATGTATGCATGTATGTATGCATGTATTTAGCAGATGTATGTATGTATATATGCAGCCCATGTATGCATGCATGTATGTATGTAGCGCATGTATGCATGTATGTATGTATGTATGTAGCGCATGTATGCATGTATGTATGTAGCGCATGTATGTATGTTTGTATGTATGTATGTATGTATGTATGTAGCGCATGTATGTATGTATGTATGTAGCGCATGTATGTATGTATGTAGCGCATGTATGTATGTATGTATGTAGCGCATGTATGTATGTATGTCGCGCATGTATGTATGTATGTAGCGCATGTATGCATGTATGTATGTATGCATGTATGTAGCGCATTTATGTATGTATGTAGCGCATGTATGTATGTAGCGCATGTATGCATGTATGTATGTATATAGCGCATGTATGCATGTATGTATGCATGTATGTAGCAGATGTATGTATGTATATATGCAGCCCATGTATGCATGCATGTATGTATGTAGCGCATGTATGCATGTATGTATGTATGTATGTAGCGCATGTATGCATGTATGTATGTAGCGCATGTATGTATGTATGTATGTATGTATGTATGTAGCGCATGTATGTATGTATGTATGTATGTATGTAGCGCATGTATGCATGTATGTAGCGCATGTATGCATGTATGCAGCTCATGTATGCATATATGTAGCGCATGTATGCATGTATGTAACGCATGTATGCATGTATGTAGCGCATGTATGCATGTATGTAATGCATGTATGTAGCGCATGTATGCATGTATGCAGCGCATGTATGTATGTATGTAGCGCATGTATGTATGTATGTAGCGCATGTATGCATGTATGTAATGCATGTATGTAGCGCATGTATGCATGTATGTAGCGCATGTATGTATGTATGTAGCGCATGTATGTATGTATGTATGTAGCGCATGTATGTATGTATGTCGCGCATGTATGTATGTATGTAGCGCATGTATGTATGTAGCGCATGTATGTATGTATGTATGTGTGCATGTAGCGCATGTATGTATGTATGTATGTATGTAGCGCATGTATGTATGTATGTATGTAGCGCATGTATGTATGTATGTATGTATGTATGTATGTATGTATGTAGCGCATGTATGTAGCTCATGTATGTATGTATGTAGCGCATGTATGTATGTATGTAGCGCATGTATGTATGTAGCGCATGTATGCATGTATGTATGTATATAGCACATGTATGCATGTATGTATGTATGTAGCGGATGCATGTATGTATGTATGTAGCCCATGTATGCATGCATGTATGTATGTAGCGCATGTATGCATGTATGTATGTAGCGCATTTATGTATGTATGTATGTATGTATGTATGTATGTATGTATGTATGTAGCGCATGTATGCATGTATGTATGTATATAGCACATGTATGCATGTATGTATGTATGTAGCGGATGTATGTATGTATGTATGTAGCCCATGTATGCATGCATGTATGTATGTAGCGCATGTATGCATGTATGTATGTATGTAGCGCATGCATGCATGTATGTATGTATGTAGCGCATGTATGCATGTATGTAGCGCATGTAAGTATGTATGTATGTAGCGCATGTATGTATGTATGTAGCGCATGTATGTAGCGCATGTATGCATGTATGTAGCGCATGTATGCATGTATGCAGCTCATGTATGCATGTATGTAGCGAATTTATGCATGTATGTAATGCATGTATGTAGCGGATGTATGCATGGATGTAGCGCATGTATGAATGTATGTAACGCATGTATGTATGTATGTAGCGCATGTATGTATGTATGTATGTAGCACATGTATGTAATGCATGTATGTAGCGCATGTATGCATGTATGTAGCGCATGTATGTATGTATGTAGCGCATGTATGTATGTATGTAGCGCATGTATGTATGTATGTAGCGCATGTACGTATGTATGTATGTAGCGCATGTATGTAGCGCATGTATGTATGTATGTAGCCCATGTATGTATGTATGTAGCGCATGTATGTATGTATGTATGTATGTATGTAGCGCATTTATGTATGTATCTAGCGCATGTATGTATGTAGCGCATGTATGCATGTATGTATGTATATAGCGCATGTATGCATGTATGTATGCATGTATTTAGCAGATGTATGTATGTATATATGCAGCCCATGTATGCATGCATGTATGTATGTAGCGCATGTATGCATGTATGTATGTATGTATGTAGCGCATGTATGCATGTATGTATGTAGCGCATGTATGTATGTTTGTATGTATGTATGTATGTATGTATGTAGCGCATGTATGTATGTATGTATGTAGCGCATGTATGTATGTATGTAGCGCATGTATGTATGTATGTATGTAGCGCATGTATGTATGTATGTCGCGCATGTATGTATGTATGTAGCGCATGTATGCATGTAGCGCATGTATGTATGTATGTATATATGTAGCGCATGTATGTATGTATGTATGTAGCGCATGTATGTATGTATGTATGTATGTATGTATGTATGTATGTATGTATGTAGCGCATGTATGTAGCTCATGTATGTATCTATGTAGCGCATGTATGTATGTAGCGCATTTATGTATGTATGTAGCGCATGTATGTATGTAGCGCATGTATGCATGTATGTATGTATATAGCACATGTATGCATGTATGTATGTATGTAGCGGATGTATGTATGTATGTATGTATCTATGTATGTAGCGCATGTATGTATGTATGTAGCGCATGTATGCATGTATGTAGCGCATGCATGCATGTATGCAGCTCATGTATGCATATATGTAGCGCATGCATGCATGTATGTAGTGCATGTATGTCATGCATGTATGTAGCGCATGTATGCATGTATGCAGCGCATGTATGTATGTAAGTAGCGCATGTATGCATGAATGTAATGCATATATGTAGCGCATGTATGCATGTATGTAGCGCATGTATGTATGTATGTATGTAGCGCATGTATGTATGTATGTACGTAGCGCATGTATGTATGTATGTAGCGCATGTATGTATGTAGCGCATTTATGTATGTATGTAGCGCATGTATGTATGTAGCGCATGTATGCATGTATGTATGTATATAGCACATGTATGCATGTATGTATGTATGTAGCGGATGTATGTATGTATGTATGTATGTATGTATGTAGCGCATGTATGTATGTATGTAGCGCATGTATGCATGTATGTAGCGCATGTATGCATGTATGCAGCTCATGTATGCATATATGTAATGCATATATGTAGCGCATGTATGCATGTATGTAGCGCATGTATGTATGTATGTAGCGCATGTATGTATGTATGTATGTAGCGCATGTATGTATGTATGTACGTAGCGCATGTATGTATGTATGTATGTAGCGCATGTATGTATGTATGTATGTATGTAGCACATGTATGTATGTATGTAGCGCATGTATGTATGTATGTAGCGCATGTATGTATGTAGCGCAATTATGTATGTATGTATGTATGTATGCATGTAGCGCATGTATGTATGTATGCATGTATGTATGTAGCGCATGTATGTATGTAGCGCATGTATGCATGTATGTATGTATATAGCACATGTATGCATGTATGTATGTATGTAGCGGATGTATGTATGTATGTATGTAGCCCATGTATGCATGCATGTATGTATGTATGTAGCGCATGTATGCATGTATGTAGCGCATGTAAGTATGTATGTATGTAGCGCATGTATGTATGTATGTAGCGCATGTATGTAGCGCATGTATGCATGTAT
This sequence comes from Ictalurus punctatus, assembly GCF_001660625.3. NCBI lineage: Eukaryota > Metazoa > Chordata > Actinopteri > Siluriformes > Ictaluridae > Ictalurus > Ictalurus punctatus. The sequence goes on from NC_071284.1 coordinate 17,966,092, forward strand.
GTAGCGCATGTATGCATGTATGCAGCTCATGTATGCATGTATGTAGCGAATTTATGCATGTATGTAATGCATGTATGTAGCGGATGTATGCATGGATGTAGCGCATGTATGTATGTATGTAACGCATGTATGTATGTATGTAGCGCATGTATGTATGTAGCAGATGTATGTAATGCATGTATGTAGCGCATGTATGCATGTATGTAGCGCATGTATGTATGTATGTAGCGCATGTATGTATGTATGTAGCGCATGTATGTATGTATGTATGTAGCGCATGTATGTATGTATGTAGCGCATGTATGCATGTATGTAGCGCATGTATGCATGTATGCAGCTCATGTATGCATATATGTAGCGCATGCATGCATGTATGTAGTGCATGTATGCATGTATGTCATGCATGTATGTAGCGCATGTATGCATGTATGCAGCGCATGTATGTATGTAAGTAGCGCATGTATGCATGAATGTAATGCATATATGTAGCGCATGTATGCATGTATGTAGCGCATGTATGTATGTATGTAGCGCATGTATGTATGTATGTATGTAGCGCATGTATGTATGTATGTACGTAGCGCATGTATGTATGTATGTATGTAGCGCATGTATGTATGTATGTATGTATGTAGCACATGTATGTATGTATGTAGCGCATGTATGTATGTATGTAGCGCATGTATGTATGTAGCGCATGTATGTATGTAGCGCAATTATGTATGTATGTATGTATGTATGCATGTAGCGCATGTATGTATGTATGCATGTATGTATGTAGCGCATGTATGTATGTAGCGCATGTATGCATGTATGTATGTATATAGCACATGTATGCATGTATGTATGTATGTAGCGGATGTATGTATGTATGTATGTAGCCCATGTATGCATGCATGTATGTATGTATGTAGCGCATGTATGCATGTATGTAGCGCATGTAAGTATGTATGTATGTAGCGCATGTATGTATGTATGTAGCGCATGTATGTAGCGCATGTATGCATGTATGTAGCGCATGTATGCATGTATGCAGCTCATGTATGCATGTATGTAGCGAATTTATGCATGTATGTAATGCATGTATGTAGCGGATGTATGCATGGATGTAGCGCATGTATGTATGTATGTAACGCATGTATGTATGTAAGTAGCGCATGTATGTATGTAGCAGATGTATGTAATGCATGTATGTAGCGCATGTATGCATGTATGTAGCGCATGTATGTATGTATGTAGCGCATGTATGTATGTATGTAGCGCATGAATGTATGTATGTATGTAGCGCATGTATGTAGCGCATGTATGTATGTATGTAGCCCATGTATGTATGTATGTAGCGCATGTATGTATGTATGTATGTATGTATGTAGCGCATTTATGTATGTATGTAGCGCATGTATGTATGTAGCGCATGTATGCATGTATGTATGTATATAGCGCATGTATGCATGTATGTATGCATGTATGTAGCAGATGTATGTATGTATATATGCAGCCCATGTATGCATGCATGTATGTATGTAGCGCATGTATGTATGTATGTATGTAGCGCATGTATGTATGTATGTCGCGCATGTATGTATGTATGTAGCGCATGTATGCATGTAGCGCATGTATGTATGTATGTATGTATGTAGCGCATGTATGTATGTATGTATGTAGCGCATGTATGTATGTAGCGCATGTATGTATGTATGTATGTATGTATGTATGTAGCGCATGTATGTAGCTCATGTATGTATCTATGTAGCGCATGTATGTATGTAGCGCATTCATGTATGTATGTAGCGCATGTATGTATGTAGCGCATGTATGCATGTATGTATGTATATAGCACATGTATGCATGTATGTATGTATGTAGCGGATGTATGTATGTATGTATGTATCTATGTATGTAGCGCATGTATGTATGTATGTAGCGCATGTATGCATGTATGTAGCGCATGCATGCATGTATGCAGCTCATGTATGCATATATGTAGCGCATGCATGCATGTATGTAGTGCATGTATGCATGTATGTCATGCATGTATGTAGCGCATGTATGCATGTATGCAGCGCATGTATGTATGTAAGTAGCGCATGTATGCATGAATGTAATGCATATATGTAGCGCATGTATGCATGTATGTAGCGCATGTATGTATGTATGTATGTAGCGCATGTATGTATGTATGTACGTAGCGCATGTATGTATGTATGTAGCGCATGTATGTATGTAGCGCATTTATGTATGTATGTAGCGCATGTATGTATGTAGCGCATGTATGCATGTATGTATGTATATAGCACATGTATGCATGTATGTATGTATGTAGCGGATGTATGTATGTATGTATGTATGTATGTATGTAGCGCATGTATGTATGTATGTAGCGCATGTATGCATGTATGTAGCGCATGTATGCATGTATGCAGCTCATGTATGCATATATGTAGCGCATGCATGCATGTATGTAGTGCATGTATGCATGTATGTCATGCATGTATGTAGCGCATGTATGCATGTATGCAGCGCATGTATGTATGTAAGTAGCGCATGTATGCATGAATGTAATGCATATATGTAGCGCATGTATGCATGTATGTAGCGCATGTATGTATGTATGTAGCGCATGTATGTATGTATGTATGTAGCGCATGTATGTATGTATGTACGTAGCGCATGTATGTATGTATGTATGTAGCGCATGTATGTATGTATGTATGTATGTAGCACATGTATGTATGTATGTAGCGCATGTATGTATGTATGTAGCGCATGTATGTATGTAGCGCATGTATGTATGTAGCGCAATTATGTATGTATGTATGTATGTATGCATGTAGCGCATGTATGTATGTATGCATGTATGTATGTAGCGCATGTATGTATGTAGCGCATGTATGCATGTATGTATGTATATAGCACATGTATGCATGTATGTATGTATGTAGCGGATGTATGTATGTATGTATGTAGCCCATGTATGCATGCATGTATGTATGTATGTAGCGCATGTATGCATGTATGTAGCGCATGTAAGTATGTATGTATGTAGCGCATGTATGTATGTATGTAGCGCATGTATGTAGCGCATGTATGCATGTATGTAGCGCATGTATGCATGTATGCAGCTCATGTATGCATGTATGTAGCGAATTTATGCATGTATGTAATGCATGTATGTAGCGGATGTATGCATGGATGTAGCGCATGTATGTATGTATGTAACGCATGTATGTATGTATGTAGCGCATGTATGTATGTAGCAGATGTATGTAATGCATGTATGTAGCGCATGTATGCATGTATGTAGCGCATGTATGTATGTATGTAGCGCATGTATGTATGTATGTAGCGCATGTATGTATGTATGTATGTAGCGCATGTATGTATGTATGTAGCGCATGTATGCATGTATGTAGCGCATGTATGCATGTATGCAGCTCATGTATGCATATATGTAGCGCATGCATGCATGTATGTAGTGCATGTATGCATGTATGTCATGCATGTATGTAGCGCATGTATGCATGTATGCAGCGCATGTATGTATGTAAGTAGCGCATGTATGCATGAATGTAATGCATATATGTAGCGCATGTATGCATGTATGTAGCGCATGTATGTATGTATGTAGCGCATGTATGTATGTATGTATGTAGCGCATGTATGTATGTATGTACGTAGCGCATGTATGTATGTATGTATGTAGCGCATGTATGTATGTATGTATGTATGTAGCACATGTATGTATGTATGTAGCGCATGTATGTATGTATGTAGCGCATGTATGTATGTAGCGCATGTATGTATGTAGCGCAATTATGTATGTATGTATGTATGTATGCATGTAGCGCATGTATGTATGTATGCATGTATGTATGTAGCGCATGTATGTATGTAGCGCATGTATGCATGTATGTATGTATATAGCACATGTATGCATGTATGTATGTATGTAGCGGATGTATGTATGTATGTATGTAGCCCATGTATGCATGCATGTATGTATGTAGCGCATGTATGCATGTATGTATGTATGTAGCGCATGCATGCATGTATGTATGTATGTAGCGCATGTATGCATGTATGTAGCGCATGTAAGTATGTATGTAGCGCATGTATGTAGCGCATGTATGCATGTATGTAGCGCATGTATGCATGTATGCAGCTCATGTATGCATGTATGTAGCGAATTTATGCATGTATGTAATGCATGTATGTAGCGGATGTATGCATGGATGTAGCGCATGTATGAATGTATGTAACGCATGTATGTATGTATGTAGCGCATGTATGTATGTATGTAGCGCATGTACGTATGTATGTATGTAGCGCATGTATGTAGCGCATGTATGTATGTATGTAGCCCATGTATGTATGTATGTAGCGCATGTATGTATGTATGTATGTATGTATGTAGCGCATTTATGTATGTATCTAGCGCATGTATGTATGTAGCGCATGTATGCATGTATGTATGTATATAGCGCATGTATGCATGTATGTATGCATGTATTTAGCAGATGTATGTATGTATATATGCAGCCCATGTATGCATGCATGTATGTATGTAGCGCATGTATGCATGTATGTATGTATGTATGTAGCGCATGTATGCATGTATGTATGTAGCGCATGTATGTATGTATGTATGTATGTATGTAGCGCATGTATGTATGTATGTATGTAGCGCATGTATGTATGTATGTAGCCCGTGTATGTATGTATGTAGCGCATGTATGTATGTATGTATGTATGAATGTAGCGCATTTATGTATGTATGTAGCGCATGTATGTATGTAGCGCATGTATGCATGTATGTATGTATATAGCGCATGTATGCATGTATGTATGCATGTATGTAGCAGATGTATGTATGTATATATGCAGCCCATGTATGCATGCATGTATGTATGTAGCGCATGTATGCATGTATGTATGTATGTATGTAGCGCATGTATGCATGTATGTATGTAGCGCATGTATGTATGTTTGTATGTATGTATGTATGTATGTATGTAGCGCATGTATGTATGTATGTAGCGCATGTATGTATGTATGTATGTATGTATGTAGCGCATGTATGCATGTATGTAGCGCATGTATGCATGTATGCAGCTCATGTATGCATATATGTAGCGCATGTATGCATGTATGTAGCGCATGTATGCATGTATGTAATGCATGTATGTAGCGCATGTATGCATGTATGCAGCGCATGTATGTATGTATGTAGCGCATGTATGTATGTATGTAGCGCATGTATGCATGTATGTAATGCATGTATGTAGCGCATGTATGCATGTATGTAGCGCATGTATGTATGTATGTAGCGCATGTATGTATGTATGTATGTAGCGCATGTATGTATGTATGTCGCGCATGTATGTATGTATGTAGCGCATGTATGCATGTAGCGCATGTATGTATGTATGTATGTATGTAGCGCATGTATGTATGTATGTATGTAGCGCATGTATGTATGTATGTATGTATGTATGTATGTATGTATGTATGTAGCGCATGTATGTAGCTCATGTATGTATGTATGTAGCGCATGTATGTATGTAGCGCATTTATGTATGTATGTAGCGCATGTATGTATGTAGCGCATGTATGCATGTATGTATGTATATAGCACATGTATGCATGTATGTATGTATGTAGCGGATGTATGTATGTATGTATGTAGCGCATGTATGTATGTATGTATGTAGCGCATGTATGCATGTTTGTATGTATGTAGCGCATGTATGCATGTATGTAGCGCATGTATGTATGTATGTAGCGCATGTATGTATGTATGTAGCGTATGTATGCATGTATGTAGCGCATGTATGCATGTATGTAGCGCATGTATGCATGTATGCAGCTCATGTATGCATGTATGTAGGGCATGTATGCTTGTATGTAATGCATGTATGTAGCGAGTGTATGCATGGATGTAGCGCATGTATGTATGTATGTAACGCATGTATGTATGTATGTATGTATGTAGCAGATGTATGTATGTATGTATGCAGCCCATGTATGCATGCATGTATGTATGTAGCGCATGTATGCATGTATGTATGTATGTATGTAGCGCATGTATGCATGTATGTATGTAGCGCATGTATGTATGTTTGTATGTATGTATGTATGTATGTAGCGCATGTATGTATGTATGTATGTATGTATGTATGTATGTATGTAGCGCATGTATGTATGTATGTATGTATGTATGTATGTATGTAGCGCATGTATGCATGTATGTAGCGCATGTATGCATGTATGCAGCTCATGTATGCATGTATGTAGCGCATGTATGCATGTATGTAATGCATGTATGTAGCGCATGTATGCATGTATGCAGCGCATGTATGTATGTATGTAGCGCATGTATGTATGTATGTATGTAGCGCATGTATGCATGTATGTAATGCATGTATGTAGCGCATGTATGCATGTATGTAGCGCATGTATGTATGTATGTAGCGCATGTATGTATGTATGTAGCGCATGTATGTATGTAGCGCATCTATGTATGTATGTATGTATGTAGCGCATGTATGTATGTATGTATGTAGCGCATGTATGTATGTATGTAGCGCATGTATGTATGTAGCGCATGTATGTATGTAGCGCATGTATGTATGTATGTATGCATGTAGCGCATGTATGTATGTATGTATGTATGTAGCGCATGTATGTATGTATGTAGCGCATGTATGTATGTATGTATGTATGTATGTATGTATGTAGCGCATGTATGTAGCTCATGTATGTATGTATGTAGCGCATGTATGTATGTAGCGCATTTATGTATGTATGTAGCGCATGTATGTATGTAGCGCATGTATGCATGTATGTATGTATATAGCACATGTATGCATGTATGTAGCGCATGTATGTATGTATGTAGCGCATGTATGTATGTATGTAGCGCATGTATGCATGTATGTAGCGCATGTATGCATGTATGTAGCGCACGTATGCATGTATGCAGCTCATGTATGCTTGTATGTAGGGCATGTATGCTTGTATGTAATGCATGTATGTAGCGAGTGTATGCATGGATGTAGCGCATGTATGTATGTATGTAACGCATGTATGTATGTATGTAGCGCATGTATGTATGCATGTATGCAGCTCATGTATGCATGTATGTAGCGCATGTATGCATGTATGTAATGCATGTATGTAGCGCATGTATGCATGTATGCAGCGCATGTATGTATGTATGTATGTATGTAGCGCATGTATGTATGTATGTAGCGCATGTATGTATGTATGTATGTTGCGCATGAATGTAGCGCATGTATGTATGTATGTAGCGCATGTATGTATGTAGCGTATGTATGTAAGTATGTATGTATATAGCGCATGTATGCATGTATGTATGTATGTAGCGGATGTATGTATGTATGTATGCAGCCCATGTTTGCATGCATGTATGTATGTAGCGCATGTATGCATGTATGTATGTATGTAGCGCATGTATGCATGTATGTAGCTCATGTATGTATGTATGTAGCGCATGTATGCATGTATGTATGTAGCGGATGTATGCATGTATGTAGCGCATGTATGCATGTATGTAGCGCATGTATGCATGTATGTAGCGCATGTATGCATGTATGTAATGCATGTATGTAGCGCATATATGCATGTATGTAGAGCATGTATGTATGTATGTAGCGCATGTATGTATGTATGTAGCTCATGTATGTATGTATGTATGTATCACATGTTTGTATGTATGTATGTATGAATGTATGTAGCGCATGTATGTATGTATGTAGCGCATGTATGTATGTATGTAGCGCATGTATGCATGTATGTAGCGCATGTATGCATGTATGCAGCTCATGTATGCATGTATGTAGCGAATTTATGCATGTATGTAATGCATGTATGTAGCGGATGTATGCATGGATGTAGCGCATGTATGTATGTATGTAACGCATGTATGTATGTATGTAGCGCATGTATGTATGTAGCAGATGTATGTAATGCATGTATGTAGCGCATGTATGCATGTATGTAGCGCATGTATGTATGTATGTAGCGCATGTATGTATGTATGTAGCGCATGTATGTATGTATGTATGTAGCGCATGTATGTAGCGCATGTATGTATGTATGTAGCCCATGTATGTATGTATGTAGCGCATGTATGTATGTATGTATGTATGTATGTAGCGCATTTATGTATGTATGTAGCGCATGTATGTATGTAGCGCATGTATGCATGTATGTATGTATATAGCGCATGTATGCATGTATGTATGCATGTATGTAGCAGATGTATGTATGTATATATGCAGCCCATGTATGCATGCATGTATGTATGTAGCGCATGTATGCATGTATGTATGTATGTATGTAGCGCATGTATGCATGTATGTATGTAGCGCATGTATGTATGTTTGTATGTATGTATGTATGTAGCGCATGTATGTATGTATGTATGTAGCGCATGTATGTAGCGCATGTATGTATGTATGTAGCCCATGTATGTATGTATGTAGCGCATGTATGTATGTATGTATGTATGTATGTATGTAGCGCATTTATGTATGTATGTAGCGCATGTATGTATGTAGCGCATGTATGCATGTATGTATGTATATAGCGCATGTATGCATGTATGTATGCATGTATGTAGCAGATGTATGTGTGTATATATGCAGCCCATGTATGCATGCATGTATGTATGTAGCGCATGTATGCATGTATGTATGTATGTATGTAGCGCATGTATGCATGTATGTATGTAGCGCATGTATGTATGTTTGTATGTATGTATGTATGTATGTATGTAGGGCATGTATGTATGTATGTATGTATGTATGTATGTAGCGCATGTATGTATGTATGTATGTATGTATGTAGCGCATGTATGCATGTATGTAGCGCATGTATGCATGTATGCAGCTCATGTATGCATATATGTAGCGCATGTATGCATGTATGTAACGCATGTATGCATGTATGTAATGCATGTATGTAGCGCATATATGCATGTATGTAGAGCATGTATGTATGTATGTATGTAGCGCATGTATGTATGTATGTAGCTCATGTATGTATGTATGTATGTAGCACATGTTTGTATGTATGTATGTATGAATGTATGTAGCGCATGTATGTATGTATGTAGCGCATGTATGTATGTATGTAGCGCATGTATGTACGTAGCGCATGTATGTATGTATGTACGTAGCGCATGTATGTATGTATGTATGTAGCGCATGTATGTATGTATGTATGTAGCGCATGTATGTATGTATGTATGTAGCGCATGTATGTATGTATGTCGCGCATGTATGTATGTATGTAGCGCATGTATGTATGTAGCGCATGTATGTATGTTGCGCATGTATGTATGCATGTAGTGCATGTATGTATGTATGTATGTATGTAGCGCATGTATGTATGTATGTAGCGCATGTATGTATGTATGTACGTATGTATGTATGTAGCGCATGTATGTAGCTCATGTATGTATGTATGTAGCGCATGTATGTATGTAGCGCATTTATGTATGTATGTATGTAGCGCATGTATGTAGGGCATGTATGTATGTATGTAGCGCATGTATGTATGTATGTAGCGCATGTATGTATGTATGTATGTATGTATGTATGTATGTAGCGCATTTATGTATGTATGTAGCGCATGTATGTATGTAGCGCATGTATGCATGTATGTATGTATATAGCGCATGTATGCATGTATGTATGTATGTAGCAGATGTATGTATGTATGTATGTATGCAGCCCATGTATGCATGCATGTATGTATGTAGCGCATGTATGCATGTATGTATGTATGTATGTAGCGCATGTAAGCATGTATGTATGTAGCGCATGTATGTATGTTTGTATGTATGTATGTATGTATGTATGTAGCGCATGTATGTATGTATGTATGTATGTATGTAGCGCATGTATGCATGTATGTAGCGCATGTATGCATGTATGTAGCGCATGTATGCATTTATGTAATGCATGTATGTAGCGCATGTATGCATGTATGCAGCGCATGTATGCATGTATGTAGCGCATGTATGTATGTATGTAGCGCATGTATGTATGTATGTAGCGCATGTATGTACGTAGCGCATGTATGTATGTATGTAGCGCATGTATGTATGTATGTAGCGCATGTATGCATGTATGTAGCGCATGTATGCATGTATGTAGCGCATGTATGCATGTATGCAGCTCATGTATGCATGTATGTAGGGCATGTATGCTTGTATGTAATGCATGTATGTAGCGAGTGTATGCATGGATGTAGCGCATGTATGTATGTATGTAACGCATGTATGTATGTATGTAGCGCATGTATGTATGTATGTATGTAGCACATGTATGTATGTATGTATGTATGTATGTATGTAGAGCATGTATGTATGTATGTATGCATGTAGCGCATGTATGTATGTATGTATGTATGTATGTATGTAGCGCATGTATGTATGTATGTAGCGCATGTATGTATGTATGTATGTTGCGCATGAATGTAGCGCATGTATGTATGTATGTAACGCATGTATGTATGTAGCGTATCTATGTAAGTATGTATGTATATAGCGCATGTATGCATGTATGTATGTATGTAGCGGATGTATGTATGTATGTATGCAGCCCATGTTTGCATGCATGTATGTATGTAGTGCATGTATGCATGTATGTATGTATGTAGCGCATGTATGCATGTATGTAGCTCATGTATGTATGTATGTAGCGCATGTATGCATGTATGTATGTAGCGGATGTATGCATGTATGTAGCGCATGTATGCATGTATGTAGCGCATGTATGCATGTATGTAATGCATGTATGTAGCGCATATATGCATGTATGTAGAGCATGTATGTATGTATGTAGCGCATGTATGTATGTATGTAGCTCATGTATGTATGTATGTATGTAGCACATGTTTGTATGTATGTATGTATGAATGTATGTAGCGCATGTATGTATGTATGTAGCGCATGTATGTATGTATGTAGCGCATGTATGTACGTAGCGCATGTATGTATGTATGTATGTAGCGCATGTATGTATGTATGTATGTAGCGCATGTATGTATGTATGCCGCGCATGTATGTATGTATGTAGCGCATGTATGTATGTGGCGCATGTATGTATGTTGCGCATGTATGTATGCATGTAGCGCATGTATGTATGTATGTATGTATGTAGCGCATGTATGTATGTATGTAGCGCATGTATGTATGTATGTATGTATGTATGTATGTAGCGCATGTATGTAGCTCATGTATGTATGTATGTAGCGCATGTATGTATGTAGCGCATTTATGTATGTATGTATGTAGCGCATGTATGTAGCGCATGTATGTATGTATGTAGGGCATGTATGTATGTATGTAGCGCATGTATGTATGTATGTATGTATGTATGTATGTAGCGCATTTATGTATGTATGTAGCGCATGTATGTATGTAGCGCATGTATGCATGTATGTATGTATATAGCGCATGTATGCATGTATGTATGTATGTAGCAGATGTATGTATGTATGTATGTATGCAGCCCATGTATGCATGCATGTATGTATGTAGCGCATGTATGCATGTATGTATGTATGTATGTAGCGCATGTAAGCATGTATGTATGTAGCGCATGTATGTATGTTTGTATGTATGTATGTATGTATGTATGTAGCGCATGTATGTATGTATGTATGTATGTATGTATGTATGTAGCGCATGTATGTATGTATGTATGTATGTATGTAGCGCATGTATGCATGTATGTAGCGCATGAATGCATGTATGTAGCGCATGTATGCATTTATGTAATGCATGTATGTAGCGCATGTATGCATGTATGCAGCGCATGTATGCATGTATGTAGCGCATGTATGTATGTATGTAGCGCATGTATGTATGTATGTAGCGCATGTATGTACGTAGCGCATGTATGTATGTATGTATGTAGCGCATGTATGTATGTATGTATGTAGCGCATGTATGTATGTATGTCGCGCATGTATGTATGTATGTAGCGCATGTATGTATGTAGCGCATGTATGTATGTAGCGCATGTATGTATGCATGTAGCGCATGTATGTATGTATGTATGTATGTAGCGCATGTATGTATGTATGTATGTATGTATGTAGCGCATGTATGTAGCTCATGTATGTATGTATGTAGCGCATGTATGTATGTAGCGCATTTATGTATGTATGTAGCGCATGTATGTATGTAGCGCATGTATGCATGTATGTATGTATATAGCACATGTATGCATGTATGTATGTATGTAGCGGATGTATGTATGTATGTATGTAGCGCATGTATGTATGTATGTAGCGCATGTATGCATGTATGTAGCGCATGTATGCATGTATGTAGCGCATGTATGCATGTATGCAGCTCATGTATGCATGTATGTAGGGCATGTATGCTTATATGTAATGCATGTATGTAGCGAGTGTATGCATGGATGTAGCGCATGTATGTATGTATGTAACGCATGTATGTATTTATGTAGCGCATGTATGTATGTATGTATGTAGCACATGTATGTATGTATGTATGTATGTATGTATGTATGTAGAGCATGTATGTATGTATGTATGCATGTAGCGCATGTATGTATGTATGTATGTATGTAGCGCATGTATGTATGTAGGTAGCGCATGTATGTATGTATGTATGTTGCGCATGAACGTAGCGCATGTATGTATGTATGTAGCACATGTATGTATGTAGCGCATGTATGCAAGTATGTATGTATATAGCGCATGTATGCATGTATGTATGTATGTAGCGGATGTATGTATGTATGTATGTATGCAGCCCATGTTTGCATGCATGTATGTATGTAGCGCATGTATGCATATATGTATGTATGTAGCGCATGTATGCATGTATGTAGCTCATGTATGTATGTATGTAGCGCATGTATGCATGTATGTAGCGCATGAATGCATTTATGTAGTGCATGTATGCATGTATGTAGCGCATGTATGCATGTATGTAATGCATGTATGTAGCGCATGTATGCATGTATGTAGAGCATGTATGTATGTATGTAGCGCATGTATGTATGTATGTAGCGCATGTATGTATGTATGTATGTATGTATGTAGCACATGTTTGTATGTTTGTATGTATGTATGTATGTAGCGCATGTATGTGTGTATGTAGCGCATGTATGTATATATGTAGCACATGTATGTATGTATGTATGTAGCGCATGTATGTATGTATGAAGCGCATGTATGTTTGTATGTATGTATGTATGTGGCGCATGTATGTATGTAGCGCATGTATGTATGTATGAAGCGCATGTATGTATGTACGTATGTATGTATGTATGTATGTATGTATGTATGTAGCGCATGTATGTATGTAGGTAGCGCATGTATGTATGTATGTATGTATGTATGTATGTAGCACATGTATGTATGTAGCGCATGTATGCAAGTATGTATGTATATAGCGCATGTATGCATGTATGTATGTATGTAGCGGATGTATGTATGTATGTATGTATGCAGCCCATGTTTGCATGCATGTATGTATGTAGCGCATGTATGCATATATGTATGTATGTAGCGCATGTATGCATGTATGTAGCTCATGTATGTATGTATGTAGCGCATGTATGCATGTATGTAGCGCATGTATGCATGTATGTAGTGCATGTATGCATGTATGTAGCGCATGTATGCATGTATGTAATGCATGTATGTAGCGCATGTATGCATGTATGTAGAGCATGTATGTATGTATGTAGCGCATGTATGTATGTATGTAGCGCATGTATGTATGTATGTATGTATGTATGTAGCGCATGTATGTACGTATGTATGTATGTATGTATGTATGTATGTATGAGGCGCATGTATGTATATAGCGCATGTATGTATGTATGTAGCGCATGTATGTATGTATGTATGTAGCGCATGTATGTATGTAGGCATGTATGTAGCGCATGCATGTATGTATGTAAGTAGCGCATGTATGCATGTATGCGGCTAATGTATGCATGTACGTAGCGCATGTATGCATGTATGTAATGCATGTATGTAGCGCATGTATGCATGTATGTAGCGCATGTATGTATGTATGTATGTATGTATGTAGCACATGTATGTATGTATGTATGTATGTATGTATGTATGTATGTATGTAGCGCATGTATGTATGTATGTATGAAGCGAATGTATGTATGTATGTATGTAGCGCATGTATCTATGTATGTAGCGCATGTATGTATGTATGTATGCATGTAGCGCATGTATGTATGTATGTATGTATGTATGTATGTATGTATGTATGTATGTATGTAGCACATGTATGTATGTATGTATGTATGTATGTATGTATGTATGTATGTAGCGCATGTATGTATGTATGCATGTATGCATGTAGCGCATGTATGTATGTATGTATGTATGTATGTATGTATGTATGTATGTAGCGCATGTATGTATGTATGTATGTAGCGCATGTATGTAGCGCATGTATGTATGTAGCGCATGTATGTATGTATGTATGTAGCGCATTTATGTATGTATGTAGCGCATGTATGTATGTAGCGCATGTATGCATGTATGTATGTATGTAGCGCATGTATGCATGTATGCATGTATGTAGCGCATGTATGCATGTATGTAGCGCATGTATGTATGTATGTATGTAGCGCATGTATGCATGTATGCAGCTCATGTATGCATGTATGTAGCGCATGTATGAATGTATGTAGCGCATGTATGCATGTATGTAGCGCATGTATGCATGTATGCAGCTCATGTATGCATGTATGTAGTGCATGTATGCATGTATGTAATGCATGTATGTAGCGCATGTATGCATGGATGTAGTGCATGTATGTAACGCATGTATGTATGTATGTATGTATGTAGTGCATTTATGTATGTAGCACATGTATGTATGTATGTATGTATGTATGTATGTATGTATGTATGTAGCGCATGTATGTATGTATGTATGCATGTAGCGCATGTATGTATGTATGTATGTATGTATGTAGCACATGTATGTATGTATGTAGCGCATGTATGTATGTATGTAGCGCATGTATGTGTGTATGTATGTAGCGCATGTATGTAGCGCATGTATGTATGTATGTAGCACATGTATGTATGTATGTAGCGCTTTTATGTATGTATGTAGCGCATGTATGTATGTAGCGCATGTATGCATGTATGTATGTATATAGCGCATGTATGCATGTATGTATGTATGTAGCGGATGTATGTATGTATGTATGCAGCCCATGTATGCATGCATGTATGTAGCTCATGTATGTATGTATGTAGCGCATGTATGCATGTATGTATGTAACGCATGTATGCATGTATGTAGCGCATGTATGTATGTATGTAGCGCATGTATGCATGTATGTAGCGCATGTATGCATGTATGTAGCGCATTTATGCATGTATGCAGCTCATGTATGCATGTATGTAGCGCTTGTATGCATGTATGTACCGCATGTATGCATGTATGTAGCGCATGTGTGTAGCGCATGTATGCATGTATGTAGCGCATGTATGTATGTATGTAGCGCATGTATGTATGTATGTATGTAGCACATGTTTGTATGTATGTATGTATGTATGTATGTATGTATGTAGCACATGTATGTATGTATGTACCGCATGTATGTATATATGTAGCACATGTACGTATGTATGTATGTAGCGCATGTATGTATGTATGTAGCGCATGTATGTAGCGTATGTAGCACATGTATGTATGTAGCGTATGTATGTAGCGTATGTATGTAGCGTATGCATGTATGTATGTATGTATGTAGCACATGTTTGTATGTTTGTATGTATGTATGTATGTATGTAGCGCATGTATGTGTGTATGTAGCGCATGTATGTATATATGTAGCACATGTATGTATGTATGTATGTAGCGCATGTATGTATGTATGAAGCGCATGTATGTATGTATGTATGTATGTATGTGGCGCATGTATGTATGTAGCGCATGTATGTATGTATGAAGCGCATGTATGTATGTACGTATGTATGTATGTATGTATGTATGTATGTAGCGCATGTATGTATGTAGGTATGTATGTGGCGCATGCATGTATGTATGTAAGTAGCGCATGTATGCATGTATGCGGCTAATGTATGCATGTACGTAGCGCATGTATGCATGTATGTAATGCATGTATGTAGCGCATGTATGCATGTATGTAGCACATGTATGTATGTATGTATGTATGTATGTAGCACATGTATGTATGTATGTATGTATGTATGTATGTATGTATGTATGTAGCGCATGTATGTATGTATGTATGAAGCGAATGTATGTATGTATGTATGTAGCGCATGTATGTATGTATGTAGCGCATGTATGTATGTATGTATGCATGTAGCGCATGTATGTATGTATGTATGTATGTATGTATGTATGTATGTATGTAGCACATGTATGTATGTATGTATGTATGTATGTATGTATGTATGTATGTAGCGCATGTATGTATGTATGCATGTATGCATGTAGCGCATGTATGTATGTATGTATGTATGTATGTATGTATGTATGTATGTATGTAGCGCATGTATGTATGTATGTATGTAGCGCATGTATGTAGCGCATGTATGTATGTAGCGCATGTATGTATGTATGTATGTAGCGCATTTATGTATGTATGTAGCGCATGTATGTATGTAGCGCATGTATGCATGTATGTATGTATGTAGCGCATGTATGCATGTATGCATGTATGTAGCGCATGTATGCATGTATGTAGCGCATGTATGTATGTATGTATGTAGCGCATGTATGCATGTATGCAGCTCATGTATGCATGTATGTAGCGCATGTATGAATGTATGTAGCGCATGTATGCATGTATGTAGCGCATGTATGCATGTATGCAGCTCATGTATGCATGTATGTAGTGCATGTATGCATGTATGTAATGCATGTATGTAGCGCATGTATGCATGGATGTAGTGCATGTATGTAACGCATGTATGTATGTATGTATGTATGTAGTGCATTTATGTATGTAGCACATGTATGTATGTATGTATGTATGTATGTATGTATGTATGTAGCGCATGTATGTATGTATGTATGCATGTAGCGCATGTATGTATGTATGTATGTATGTATGTAGCACATGTATGTATGTATGTAGCGCATGTATGTATGTATGTAGCGCATGTATGTGTGTATGTATGTAGCGCATGTATGTAGCGCATGTATGTATGTATGTAGCACATGTATGTATGTATGTAGCGCTTTTATGTATGTATGTTGCGCATGTATGTATGTAGCGCATGTATGCATGTATGTATGTATATAGCGCATGTATGCATGTATGTATGTATGTAGCGGATGTATGTATGTATGTATGCAGCCCATGTATGCATGCATGTATGTAGCTCATGTATGTATGTATGTAGCGCATGTATGCATGTATGTATGTAACGCATGTATGCATGTATGTAGCGCATGTATGTATGTATGTAGCGCATGTATGCATGTATGTAGCGCATGTATGCATGTATGTAGCGCATTTATGCATGTATGCAGCTCATGTATGCATGTATGTAGCGCTTGTATGCATGTATGTACCGCATGTATGCATGTATGTAGCGCATGTGTGAATGTATGTAATGCATGTATGTAGCGCATGTATGCATGTATGTAGCGCATGTATGTATGTATGTAGCGCATGTATGTATGTATGTATGTAGCACATGTTTGTATGTATGTATGTATGTATGTATGTATGTATGTAGCACATGTATGTATGTATGTACCGCATGTATGTATATATGTAGCACATGTACGTATGTATGTATGTAGCGCATGTATGTATGTATGTAGCGCATGTATGTAGCGTATGTAGCACATGTATGTATGTAGCGTATGTATGTAGCGTATGTATGTAGCGTATGCATGTATGTATGTATGTATGTAGCACATGTTTGTATGTTTGTATGTATGTATGTATGTATGTAGCGCATGTATGTGTGTATGTAGCGCATGTATGTATATATGTAGCACATGTATGTATGTATGTATGTAGCGCATGTATGTATGTATGAAGCGCATGTATGTATGTATGTATGTATGTATGTGGCGCATGTATGTATGTAGCGCATGTATGTATGTATGAAGCGCATGTATGTATGTACGTATGTATGTATGTATGTATGTATGTATGTATGTAGCGCATGTATGTATGTAGGTAGCGCATGTATGTATGTATGTATGTATGTATGTATGTAGCACATGTATGTATGTAGCGCATGTATGCAAGTATGTATGTATATAGCGCATGTATGCATGTATGTATGTATGTAGCGGATGTATGTATGTATGTATGTATGCAGCCCATGTTTGCATGCATGTATGTATGTAGCGCATGTATGCATATATGTATGTATGTAGCGCATGTATGCATGTATGTAGCTCATGTATGTATGTATGTAGCGCATGTATGCATGTATGTAGCGCATGTATGCATGTATGTAGTGCATGTATGCATGTATGTAGCGCATGTATGCATGTATGTAATGCATGTATGTAGCGCATGTATGCATGTATGTAGAGCATGTATGTATGTATGTAGCGCATGTATGTATGTATGTAGCGCATGTATGTATGTATGTATGTATGTATGTAGCGCATGTATGTACGTATGTATGTATGTATGTATGTATGTATGTATGTGGCGCATGTATGTATATAGCGCATGTATGTATGTATGTAGCGCATGTATGTATGTATGTATGTAGCGCATGTATGTATGTAGGCATGTATGTAGCGCATGCATGTATGTATGTAAGTAGCGCATGTATGCATGTATGCAGCTAATGTATGCATGTACGTAGCGCATGTATGCATGTATGTAATGCATGTATGTAGCGCATGTATGCATGTATGTAGCGCATGTATGTATGTATGTATGTATGTATGTAGCACATGTATGTATGTATGTATGTATGTATGTATGTATGTATGTATGTAGCGCATGTATGTATGTATGTATGAAGCGAATGTATGTATGTATGTATGTAGCGCATGTATGTATGTATGTAGCGCATGTATGTATGTAGCGCATGTATGTATGTATGTATGCATGTAGCGCATGTATGTATGTATGTATGTATGTATGTATGTATGTATGTATGTAGCACATGTATGTATGTATGTATGTATGTATGTATGTATGTAGCGCATGTATGTATTTATGCATGTATGCATGTAGCGCATGTATGTATGTATGTATGTATGTATGTATGTATGTATGTATGTAGCGCATGTATGTATGTATGTATGTAGCGCATGTATGTAGCGCATGTATGTATGTAGCGCATGTATGTATGTATGTATGTAGCGCATTTATGTATGTATGTAGCGCATGTATGTATGTAGCGCATGTATGCATGTATGTATGTATGTAGCGCATGTATGCATGTATGCATGTATGTAGCGCATGTATGCATGTATGTAGCGCATGTATGTATGTATGTATGTAGCGCATGTATGCATGTATGCAGCTCATGTATGCATGTATGTAGCGCATGTATGAATGTATGTAGCGCATGTATGCATGTATGTAGCGCATGTATGCATGTATGCAGCTCATGTATGCATGTATGTAGTGCATGTATGCATGTATGTAATGCATGTATGTAGCGCATGTATGCATGGATGTAGTGCATGTATGTAACGCATGTATGTATGTATGTATGTATGTAGTGCATTTATGTATGTAGCACATGTATGTATGTATGTATGTATGTATGTATGTATGTATGTATGTATGTAGCGCATGTATGTATGTATGTATGCATGTAGCGCATGTATGTATGTATGTATGTATGTAGCACATGTATGTATGTATGTAGCGCATGTATGTATGTATGTAGCGCATGTATGTGTGTATGTATGTAGCGCATGTATGTAGCGCATGTATGTATGTATGTAGCACATGTATGTATGTATGTAGCGCTTTTATGTATGTATGTAGCGCATGTATGTATGTAGCGCATGTATGCATGTATGTATGTATATAGCGCATGTATGCATGTATGTATGTATGTAGCGGATGTATGTATGTATGTATGCAGCCCATGTATGCATGCATGTATGTAGCTCATGTATGTATGTATGTAGCGCATGTATGCATGTATGTATGTAACGCATGTATGCATGTATGTAGCGCATGTATGTATGTATGTAGCGCATGTATGCATGTATGTAGCGCATGTATGCATGTATGTAGCGCATTTATGCATGTATGCAGCTCATGTATGCATGTATGTAGCGCTTGTATGCATGTATGTACCGCATGTATGCATGTATGTAGCGCATGTGTGAATGTATGTAATGCATGTATGTAGCGCATGTATGCATGTATGTAGCGCATGTATGTATGTATGTAGCGCATGTATGTATGTATGTATGTAGCACATGTTTGTATGTATGTATGTATGTATGTATGTATGTAGCACATGTATGTATGTATGTACCGCATGTATGTATATATGTAGCACATGTACGTATGTATGTATGTAGCGCATGTATGTATGTATGTAGCGCATGTATGTAGCGTATGTAGCACATGTATGTATGTAGCGTATGTATGTAGCGTATGTATGTAGCGTATGCATGTATGTAGCGCATGTATGCATGTATGTAGCGCAAGTATGCATGTATGTAGCGCATGTATGCATGTATGCAGCTCATGTATGCATGTATGCAGCTCATGTATGCATGTGTGTAGCGCATGTATGCATGTATGTAGCGCATTTATGTATGTATGTAGCGCATGTATGTATGTATGTATGTAGCACATGATTGTATGTATGTATATATGTATGTATGTATGTATGTTTGTATGTAGCACATGTATGTATGTATGTACCGCATGTATGTATATATGTAGCACATGTACGTATGTATGTGGCGCATGTATGTATATAGCGCATGTATGCATGTATGTAGCGCTTGTATGCATGTATGTAATGCATGTATGTAGCGCATGTATGCATGTATGTAGCGCATGTATGTATGTATGTATGTAGCACATGTTTGTATGTATGTATGTATGTATGTATGTAGCGCATGTATGTATGTATGTGGCGGATGTATGTATGTATGTTGCGCATGTATGTATGTATGTGGCGCATGTATGCATATAGCGCATGTATGTATGTATGTAGCGCATGTATGTATGTATGTTTGTAGCGCATGTATGTATGTATGTAGTGCATGTATGTATGTATGTAGGGCATGTATGTATGTATGTAGCGCATGTATGTATGTATGTATGTACCGCATGTATGTATGTATGTATGTAGCGCATGTATGTATGTAGCGCATGTATGTATGTATGTATGCATGTAGCGCATGTATGTATGTATGTAGCGCATGTATGTATGTATGTAGCGCATGTATGTATGTATGTAGCGCATTTATGTATGTATGTATGTAGCGTATGTATGTATGTATGTAGCGCATGTATGTATGCATGTATGTAGCGCATGTATGCATGTATGTATATAGCGCATGTATGCATGTATGTATGTATGCATGTAGCGCATGTATGCATGTAGCGCATGTATGCATGTAGCGCGTGTCTGCATCTATGTATGTATGTAGCGCGTGTATGCATTTATGTATGTAGCGCGTGTATGCATGTATGTAGCGCGTGTATGTATGTAGCGCATGTATGTATAAAGCGCATGTATGTATGTATGTAGTGTGTGTATTTAGCACGTGTATGTAGCACGTGTATGTAGCGCATGTATGCATGTATGTATGTAGCGCATGTATGTATGTAGCGCATGTATGTATGTAGCGCATGTATGTATGTATGTATGTATGTAGTGCATGTATGTATGTATGTAGCGCATGTATGTATGTATGTATGTATGTAGCGCATGTATGTATGTATGAATGTAGCGGATGTATGTATGTATGTAGCGCATGTATGTATGTATGTAGCGCATGTATGTATGTATGAATGTAGCGCATGTATGTATGTATGCAGCGCATGTATGCATGTATGTAGCGCATGTATGCATGTATGTATATAGCGCATGTATGCATGTATGTATGTAGCGCATGTATGTATGTATGTATGTATGTAGCGCATGTATGCATGTATGTATGTATGTAGCACATGTATGTATGTATGTAGCGCATGTATGTATGTATGTAGCGCATGTATGTGTGTATGTATGTAGCGCATGTATGTAGCGCATGTATGTATGTATGTAGCACATGTATGTATGTATGTAGCGCATTTATGTATGTATGTAGCGCATGTATGTATGTAGCGCATGTATGCATGTATGTATGTATATAGCGCATGTATGCATGTATGTATGTATGTAGCGGATGTATGTATGTATGTATGCAGCCCATGTATGCATGCATGTATGTAGCTCATGTATGTATGTATGTAGCGCATGTATGCATGTATGTATGTAACGCATGTATGCATGTATGTAGCGCATGTATGTATGTATGTAGCGCATGTATGCATGTATGTAGCGCATGTATGCATGTATGTAGCGCATTTATGCATGTATGCAGCTCATGTATGCATGTATGTAGCGCTTGTATGCATGTATGTACCGCATGTATGCATGTATGTAGCGCATGTGTGAATGTATGTAATGCATGTATGTAGCGCATGTATGCATGTATGTAGCGCATGTATGTATGTATGTAGCGCATGTATGTATGTATGTAGCGCATGTATGCATGTATGTAGCGCATGTATGCATGTATGTAGCGCATGTATGCATGTATGCAGCTCATGTATGCATGTATGTAGGGCATGTATGCTTGTATGTAATGCATGTATGTAGCGAGTGTATGCATGGATGTAGCGCATGTATGTATGTATGTAACGCATGTATGTATGTATGTAGCGCATGTATGTATGTATGTATGTAGCACATGTATGTATGTATGTATGTATGTATGTATGTACGTATGTAGAGCATGTATGTATGTATGTATGCATGTAGCGCATGTATGTATGTATGTATGTATGTATGTAGCGCATGTATGTATGAATGTAGCGCATGTATGTATGTATGTATGTTGCGCATGAATGTAGCGCATGTATGTATGTATGTAGCGCATGTATGTATGTAGCGTATGTATGTAAGTATGTATGTATATAGCGCATGTATGCATGTATGTATGTATGTAGCGGATGTATGTATGTATGTATGCAGCCCATGTTTGCATGCATGTATGTATGTAGTGCATGTATGCATGTATGTATGTATGTAGCGCATGTATGCATGTATGTAGCTCATGTATGTATGTATGTAGCGCATGTATGCATGTATGTATGTAGCGGATGTATGCATGTATGTAGCGCATGTATGCATGTATGTAGCGCATGTATGCATGTATGTAGCGCATGTATGCATGTATGTAATGCATGTATGTAGCGCATATATGCATGTATGTAGAGCATGTATGTATGTATGTAGCGCATGTATGTATGTATGTAGCTCATGTATGTATGTATGTATGTAGCACATGTTTGTATGTATGTATGTATGAATGTATGTAGCGCATGTATGTATGTATGTAGCGCATGTATGTATGTATGTATGTAGCGCATGTATGTACGTAGCGCATGTATGTATGTATGTATGTAGCGCATGTATGTATGTATGTATGTAGCGCATGTATGTATGTATGTCGCGCATGTATGTATGTATGTAGCGCATGTATGTATGTAGCGCATGTATGTATGTTGCGCATGTATGTATGCATGTAGCGCATGTATGTATGTATGTATGTATGTAGCGCATGTATGTATGTATGTAGCGCATGTATGTATGTATGTACGTATGTATGTATGTAGCGCATGTATGTAGCTCATGTATGTATGTATGTAGCGCATGTATGTATGTAGCGCATTTATGTATGTATGTATGTAGCGCATGTATGTAGCGCATGTATGTATGTATGTAGCGCATGTATGTATGTATGTAGCGCATGTATGTATGTATTTATGTATGTATGTATGTATGTAGCGCATTTATGTATGTATGTAGCGCATGTATGTATGTAGCGCATGTATGCATGTATGTATGTATATAGCGCATGTATGCATGTATGTATGTATGTAGCAGATGTATGTATGTATGTATGCAGCCCATGTATGCATGCATGTATGTATGTAGCGCATGTATGCATGTATGTATGTATGTATGTAGCGCATGTAAGCATGTATGTATGTAGCGCATGTATGTATGTTTGTATGTATGTATGTATGTATGTATGTATGTATGTAGCGCATGTATGTATGTATGTATGTATGTATGTAGCGCATGTATGCATGTATGTAGCGCATGTATGCATGTATGTAGCGCATGTATGCATTTATGTAATGCATGTATGTAGCGCATGTATGCATGTATGCAGCGCATGTATGCATGTATGTAGCGCATGTATGTATGTATGTAGCGCATGTATGTATGTATGTAGCGCATGTATGTACGTAGCGCATGTATGTATGTATGTAGCGCATGTATGTATGTATGTAGCGCATGTATGCATGTATGTAGCGCATGTATGCATGTATGCAGCTCATGTATGCATGTATGTAGGGCATGTATGCTTGTATGTAATGCATGTATGTAGCGAGTGTATGCATGGATGTAGCGCATGTATGTATGTATGTAACGCATGTATGTATGTATGTAGCGCATGTATGTATGTATGTATGTAGCACATGTATGTATGTATGTATGTATGTATGTATGTAGAGCATGTATGTATGTATGTATGCATGTAGCGCATGTATGTATGTATGTATGTATGTATGTAGCGCATGTATGTATGTATGTAGCGCATGTATGTATGTATGTATGTTGCGCATGAATGTAGCGCATGTATGTATGTATGTAGCGCATGTATGTATGTAGCGTATGTATGTAAGTATGTATGTATATAGCGCATGTATGCATGTATGTATGTATGTAGCGGATGTATGTATGTATGTATGCAGCCCATGTTTGCATGCATGTATGTATGTAGTGCATGTATGCATGTATGTATGTATGTAGCGCATGTATGCATGTATGTAGCTCATGTATGTATGTATGTAGCGCATGTATGCATGTATGTATGTAGCGGATGTATGCATGTATGTAGCGCATGTATGCATGTATGTAATGCATGTATGTAGCGCATATATGCATGTATGTAGAGCATGTATGTATGTATGTAGCGCATGTATGTATGTATGTAGCTCATGTATGTATGTATGTATGTAGCACATGTTTGTATGTATGTATGTATGAACGTATGTAGCGCATGTATGTATGTATGTAGCGCATGTATGTATGTATGTAGCGCATGCATGTACGTAGCGCATGTATGTATGTATGTATGTAGCGCATGTATGTATGTATGTATGTAGCGCATGTATGTATGTATGTCGCGCATGTATGTATGTATGTAGCGCATGTATGTATGTAGCGCATGTATGTATGTTGCGCATGTATGTATGCATGTAGCGCATGTATGTATGTATGTATGTATGTAGCGCATGTATGTACGTATGTAGCGCATGTATGTATGTATGTATGTATGTATGTATGTAGCGCATGTATGTAGCTCATGTATGTATGTATGTATGTATGTATGTATGTAGCGCATTTATGTATGTATGTAGCGCATGTATGTATGTAGCGCATGTATGCATGTATGTATGTATGTATGTAGCGCATGTAAGCATGTATGTATGTAGCGCATGTATGTATGTTTGTATGTATGTATGTATGTATGTATGTAGCGCATGTATGTATGTATGTATGTATGTATGTATGTAGCGCATGTATGTATGTATGTATGTATGTATGTAGCGCATGTATGCATGTATGTAGCGCATGAATGCATGTATGTAGCGCATGTATGCATTTATGTAATGCATGTATGTAGCGCATGTATGCATGTATGCAGCGCATGTATGCATGTATGTAGCGCATGTATGTATGTATGTAGCGCATGTATGTATGTATGTAGCGCATGTATGTACGTAGCGCATGTATGTATGCATGTATGTAGCGCATGTATGTATGTATGTATGTAGCGCATGTATGTATGTATGTCGCGCATGTATGTATGTATGTAGCGCATGTATGTATGTAGCGCATGTATGTATGTAGCGCATGTATGTATGCATGTAGCGCATGTATGTATGTATGTATGTATGTAGCGCATGTATGTATGTATGTATGTATGTATGTAGCGCATGTATGTAGCTCATGTATGTATGTATGTAGCGCATTTATGTATGTATGTAGCGCATGTATGTATGTAGCGCATGTATGCATGTATGTATGTATATAGCACATGTATGCATGTATGTATGTATGTAGCGGATGTATGTATGTATGTATGTAGCGCATGTATGTATGTATGTAGCGCATGTATGCATGTATGTAGCGCATGTATGCATGTATGTAGCGCATGTATGCATGTATGCAGCTCATGTATGCATGTATGTAGGGCATGTATGCTTATATGTAATGCATGTATGTAGCGAGTGTATGCATGGATGTAGCGCATGTATGTATGTATGTAACGCATGTATGTATTTATGTAGCGCATGTATGTATGTATGTATGTAGCACATGTATGTATGTATGTATGTATGTATGTATGTATGTATGTAGCGCATGTATGTATGTATGTATGTATGTAGCGCATGTATGTATGTAGGTAGCGCATGTATGTATGTATGTATGTTGCGCATGAACGTAGCGCATGTATGTATGTATGTAGCACATGTATGTATGTAGCGCATGTATGCAAGTATGTATGTATATAGCGCATGTATGCATGTATGTATGTATGTAGCGGATGTATGTATGTATGTATGTATGTATGCAGCCCATGTTTGCATGCATGTATGTATGTAGCGCATGTATGCATATATGTATGTATGTAGCGCATGTATGCATGTATGTAGCTCATGTATGTATGTATGTAGCGCATGTATGCATGTATGTAATGCATGTATGTAGCGCATGTATGCATGTATGTAGAGCATGTATGTATGTATGTAGCGCATGTATGTATGTATGTAGCGCATGTATGTATGTATGTATGTATGTATGTATGTAGCGCATGTATGTACGTATGTATGTATGTATGTATGTATGTATGTATGTATGTATGTGGCGCATGTATGTATATAGCGCATGTATGTATGTATGTAGCGCATGTATGTATGTATGTATGTAGCGCATGTATGTATGTAGGCATGTATGTATGTATGTATGTAGCGCATGTATGTATGTAGGCATGTATGTAGCGCATGCATGTATGTATGTAAGTAGCGCATGTATGCATGTATGCAGCTAATGTATGCATGTACGTAGCGCATGTATGCATGTATGTAATGCATGTATGTAGTGCATGTATGCATGTATGTAGCGCATGTATGCATGTATGTAATGCATGTATGTAGCGCATGTATGCATGTATGTAGAGCATGTATGTATGTATGTAGCGCATGTATGTATGTATGTAGCGCATGTATGTATGTATGTATGTATGTATGTATGTATGTAGCGCATGTATGTACGTATGTATGTATGTATGTATGTATGTATGTGGCGCATGTATGTATATAGCGCATGTATGTATGTATGTAGCGCATGTATGTATGTATGTATGTAGCGCATGTATGTATGTAGGCATGTATGTAGCGCATGCATGTATGTATGTAAGTAGCGCATGTATGCATGTATGTAATGCATGTATGTAGCGCATGTATGCATGTATGTAGCGCATGTATGTATGTATGTATGTATGTAGCACATGTATGTATGTATGTATGTATGTATGTATGTATGTATGTAGCGCATGTATGTATGTATGTATGAAGCGAATGTATGTATGTATGTATGTAGCGCATGTATGTATGTATGTAGCGCATGTATGTATGTAGCGCATGTATGTATGTATGTATGCATGTAGCGCATGTATGTATGTATGTATGTATGTATGTATGTATGTATGTATGTAGCACATGTATGTATGTATGTATGTATGTATGTATGTATGTATGTAGCGCATGTATGTATGTATGCATGTATGCATGTAGCGCATGTATGTATGTATGTATGTATGTATGTATGTATGTATGTATGTATGTAGCGCATGTATGTATGTATGTATGTAGCGCATGTATGTAGCGCATGTATGTATGTAGCGCATGTATGTATGTATGTATGTAGCGCATTTATGTATGTATGTAGCGCATGTATGTATGTAGCGCATGTATGCATGTATGTATGTATGTAGCGCATGTATGCATGTATGCATGTATGTAGCGCATGTATGCATGTATGTAGCGCATGTATGTATGTATGTATGTAGCGCATGTATGCATGTATGCAGCTCATGTATGCATGTATGTAGCGCATGTATGAATGTATGTAGCGCATGTATGCATGTATGTAGCGCATGTATGCATGTATGCAGCTCATGTATGCATGTATGTAGTGCATGTATGCATGTATGTAATGCATGTATGTAGCGCATGTATGCATGGATGTAGTGCATGTATGTAACGCATGTATGTATGTATGTATGTATGTAGTGCATTTATGTATGTAGCACATGTATGTATGTATGTATGTATGTATGTATGTATGTATGTAGCGCATGTATGTATGTATGTATGCATGTAGCGCATGTATGTATGTATGTATGTATGTAGCACATGTATGTATGAATGTAGCGCATGTATGAATGTATGTAGCGCATGTATGTGTGTATGTATGTAGCGCATGTATGTAGCGCATGTATGTATGTATGTAGCACATGTATGTATGTATGTAGCGCATTTATGTACGTATGTAGCGCATGTATGTATGTAGCGCATGTATGCATGTATGTATGTATATAGCGCATGTATGCATGTATGTATGTATGTAGCGGATGTATGTATGTATGTATGCAGCCCATGTATGCATGCATGTATGTAGCTCATGTATGTATGTATGTAGCGCATGTATGCATGTATGTATGTAACGCATGTATGCATGTATGTAGCGCATGTATGTATGTATGTAGCGCATGTATGCATGTATGTAGCGCATGTATGCATGTATGTAGCGCATTTATGCATGTATGCAGCTCATGTATGCATGTATGTAGCGCTTGTATGCATGTATGTACCGCATGTATGCATGTATGTAGCGCATGTGTGAATGTATGTAATGCATGTATGTAGCGCATGTATGCATGTACGTAGCGCATGTATGTATGTATGTAGCGCATGTATGTATGTATGTATGTAGCACATGTTTGTATGTATGTATGTATGTATGTATGTATGTATGTATGTATGTATGTAGCACATGTATGTATGTATGTACCGCATGTATGTATATATGTAGCACATGTACGTATGTATGTATGTAGCGCATGTATGTATGTATGTAGCGCATGTATGTAGCGTATGTAGCACATGTATGTATGTAGCGTATGTATGTAGCGTATGTATGTAGCGTATGCATGTATGTAGCGCATGTATGCATGTATGTAGCGCAAGTATGCATGTATGTAGCGCATGTATGCATGTATGCAGCTCATGTATGCATGTATGCAGCTCATGTATGCATGTGTGTAGCGCATGTATGCATGTATGTAGCGCATGTATGTATGTATGTAGCGCATGTATGTATGTATGTATGTAGCACATGATTGTATGTATGTATGTATGTATGTATGTATGTATGTTTGTATGTAGCACATGTATGTATGTATGTACCGCATGTATGTATATATGTAGCACATGTACGTATGTATGTGGCGCATGTATGTATATAGCGCATGTATGCATGTATGTAGCGCTTGTATGCATGTATGTAATGCATGTATGTAGCGCATGTATGCATGTATGTAGCGCATGTATGTATGTATGTATGTAGCACATGTTTGTATGTATGTATGTATGTATGTATGTAGCGCATGTATGTATGTATGTGGCGGATGTATGTATGTATGTAGCGCATGTATGTATGTATGTGGCGCATGTATGCATATAGCGCATGTATGTATGTATGTAGCGCATGTATGTATGTATGTAGTGCATGTATGTATGTATGTAGGGCATGTATGTATGTATGTAGCGCATGTATGTATGTATGTATGTACCGCATGTATGTATGTATGTATGTAGCGCATGTATGTATGTAGCGCATGTATGTATGTATGTATGCATGTAGCGCATGTATGTATGTATGTAGCGCATGTATGTATGTATGTAGCGCATGTATGTATGTATGTAGCGCATTTATGTATGTATGTATGTAGCGTATGTATGTATGTATGTAGCGCATGTATGTATGCATGTATGTAGCGCATGTATGCATGTATGTATATAGCGCATGTATGCATGTATGTATGCATGTATGTAGCGCATGTATGCATGTATGCAGCTCATGTATGCATGTATGTAGTGCATGCATGCATGTATGTAATGCATGTATGTAGCGCATGTATGCATGGATGTAGTGCATGTATGTAACGCATGTATGTATGTATGTATGTACGTAGTGCATTTATGTATGTAGCACATGTATGTATGTATGTATGTATGTATGTATGTATGTATGTATGTAGCGCATGTATGTATGTATGTATGCATGTAGCGCATGTATGTATGTATGTATGTATGTAGCACATGTATGTATGAATGTAGCGCATGTATGAATGTATGTAGCGCATGTATGTGTGTATGTATGTAGCGCATGTATGTAGCGCATGTATGTATGTATGTAGCACATGTATGTATGTATGTAGCGCATTTATGTACGTATGTAGCGCATGTATGTATGTAGCGCATGTATGCATGTATGTATGTATATAGCGCATGTATGCATGTATGTATGTATGTAGCGGATGTATGTATGTATGTATGCAGCCCATGTATGCATGCATGTATGTAGCTCATGTATGTATGTATGTAGCGCATGTATGCATGTATGTATGTAACGCATGTATGCATGTATGTAGCGCATGTATGTATGTATGTAGCGCATATATGCATGTATGTAGCGCATGTATGCATGTATGTAGCGCATTTATGCATGTATGCAGCTCATGTATGCATGTATGTAGCGCTTGTATGCATGTATGTACCGCATGTATGCATGTATGTAGCGCATGTGTGAATGTATGTAATGCATGTATGTAGCGCATGTATGCATGTACGTAGCGCATGTATGTATGTATGTAGCGCATGTATGTATGTATGTATGTAGCACATGTTTGTATGTATGTATGTATGTATGTATGTATGTATGTATGTATGTATGTAGCACATGTATGTATGTATGTACCGCATGTATGTATATATGTAGCACATGTACGTATGTATGTATGTAGCGCATGTATGTATGTATGTAGCGCATGTATGTAGCGTATGTAGCACATGTATGTATGTAGCGTATGTATGTAGCGTATGTATGTAGCGTATGCATGTATGTAGCGCATGTATGCATGTATGTAGCGCAAGTATGCATGTATGTAGCGCATGTATGCATGTATGCAGCTCATGTATGCATGTATGCAGCTCATGTATGCATGTGTGTAGCGCATGTATGCATGTATGTAGCGCATGTATGTATGTATGTAGCGCATGTATGTATGTATGTATGTAGCACATGATTGTATGTATGTATGTATGTATGTATGTATGTATGTTTGTATGTAGCACATGTATGTATGTATGTACCGCATGTATGTATATATGTAGCACATGTAAGTATGTATGTGGCGCATGTATGTATATAGCGCATGTATGCATGTATGTAGCGCTTGTATGCATGTATGTAATGCATGTATGTAGCGCATGTATGCATGTATGTAGCGCATGTATGTATGTATGTATGTAGCACATGTTTGTATGTATGTATGTATGTATGTATGTAGCGCATGTATGTATGTATGTGGCGGATGTATGTATGTATGTAGCGCATGTATGTATGTATGTGGCGCATGTATGCATATAGCGCATGTATGTATGTATGTAGCGCATGTATGTATGTATGTAGTGCATGTATGTATGTATGTAGGGCATGTATGTATGTATGTAGCGCATGTATGTATGTATGTATGTAGCGCATGTATGTATGTAGCGCATGTATGTATGTATGTATGCATGTAGCGCATGTATGTATGTATGTAGCGCATGTATGTATGTATGTAGCGCATGTATGTATGTATGTAGCGCATTTATGTATGTATGTATGTAGCGTATGTATGTATGTATGTAGCGCATGTATGTATGCATGTATGTAGCGCATGTATGCATGTATGTATATAGCGCATGTATGCATGTATGTATGCATGTATGTAGCGCATGTATGCATGTATGCAGCTCATGTATGCATGTATGTAGTGCATGCATGCATGTATGTAATGCATGTATGTAGCGCATGTATGCATGGATGTAGTGCATGTATGTAACGCATGTATGTATGTATGTATGTATGTAGTGCATTTATGTATGTAGCACATGTATGTATGTATGTATGTATGTATGTATGTATGTATGTATGTATGTATGTAGCGCATGTATGTATGTATGTATGCATGTAGCGCATGTATGTATGTATGTATGTATGTAGCACATGTATGTATGAATGTAGCGCATGTATGAATGTATGTAGCGCATGTATGTGTGTATGTATGTAGCGCATGTATGTAGCGCATGTATGTATGTATGTAGCACATGTATGTATGTATGTAGCGCATTTATGTACGTATGTAGCGCATGTATGTATGTAGCGCATGTATGCATGTATGTATGTATATAGCGCATGTATGCATGTATGTATGTATGTAGCGGATGTATGTATGTATGTATGCAGCCCATGTATGCATGCATGTATGTAGCTCATGTATGTATGTATGTAGCGCATGTATGCATGTATGTATGTAACGCATGTATGCATGTATGTAGCGCATGTATGTATGTATGTAGCGCATGTATGCATGTATGTAGCGCATGTATGCATGTATGTAGCGCATTTATGCATGTATGCAGCTCATGTATGCATGTATGTAGCGCTTGTATGCATGTATGTACCGCATGTATGCATGTATGTAGCGCATGTGTGAATGTATGTAATGCATGTATGTAGCGCATGTATGCATGTACGTAGCGCATGTATGTATGTATGTAGCGCATGTATGTATGTATGTATGTAGCACATGTTTGTATGTATGTATGTATGTATGTATGTATGTATGTATGTATGTATGTAGCACATGTATGTATGTATGTACCGCATGTATGTATATATGTAGCACATGTACGTATGTATGTATGTAGCGCATGTATGTATGTATGTAGCGCATGTATGTAGCGTATGTAGCACATGTATGTATGTAGCGTATGTATGTAGCGTATGTATGTAGCGTATGCATGTATGTAGCGCATGTATGCATGTATGTAGCGCAAGTATGCATGTATGTAGCGCATGTATGCATGTATGCAGCTCATGTATGCATGTATGCAGCTCATGTATGCATGTGTGTAGCGCATGTATGCATGTATGTAGCGCATGTATGTATGTATGTAGCGCATGTATGTATGTATGTATGTAGCACATGATTGTATGTATGTATGTATGTATGTATGTATGTATGTTTGTATGTAGCACATGTATGTATGTATGTACCGCATGTATGTATATATGTAGCACATGTACGTATGTATGTGGCGCATGTATGTATATAGCGCATGTATGCATGTATGTAGCGCTTGTATGCATGTATGTAATGCATGTATGTAGCGCATGTATGCATGTATGTAGCGCATGTATGTATGTATGTATGTAGCACATGTTTGTATGTATGTATGTATGTATGTATGTAGCGCATGTATGTATGTATGTGGCGGATGTATGTATGTATGTAGCGCATGTATGTATGTATGTGGCGCATGTATGCATATAGCGCATGTATGTATGTATGTAGCGCATGTATGTATGTATGTATGTAGCGCATGTATGTATGTATGTAGTGCATGTATGTATGTATGTAGGGCATGTATGTATGTATGTAGCGCATGTATGTATGTATGTATGTAGCGCATGTATGTATGTAGCGCATGTATGTATGTATGTATGCATGTAGCGCATGTATGTATGTATGTAGCGCATGTATGTATGTATGTAGCGCATGTATGTATGTATGTAGCGCATTTATGTATGTATGTATGTAGCGTATGTATGTATGTATGTAGCGCATGTATGTATGCATGTATGTAGCGCATGTATGCATGTATGTATATAGCGCATGTATGCATGTATGTATGTATGCATGTAGCGCATGTATGCATGTAGCGCATGTATGCATGTAGCGCGTCTCTGCATCTATGTATGTATGTAGCGCGTGTATGCATTTATGTATGTAGCGCGTGTATGCATGTATGTAGCGCGTGTATGTATGTAGCGCATGTATGTATGTAGCGCATGTGTGTATGTATGTAGTGTGTGTATTTAGCACGTGTATGTAGCACGTGTATGTAGCGCATGTATGCATGTATGTATGTAGCGCATGTATGTATGTAGCGCATGTATGTATGTAGCGCATGTATGTATGTATGTATGTATGTATGTAGTGCATGTATGTATGTATGTAGCGCATGTATGTATGTATGTATGTATGTAGCGCATGTATGTATGTATGAATGTAGCGCATGTATGTATGTATGTAGCGCATGTATGCATGTATGTAGCGCATGTATGCATGTATGTATATAGCGCATGTATGCATGTATGTATGTAGCGCATGTATGTATGTATGTATGTATGTAGCGCATGTATGCATGTATGTATGTATGTAGCGCATGTATGCATGTATGTATGCATGTATGTATGTATGTAGCGCATGTATGCATGTATGTAGCGCCTGTATGTATATATGTATGTAGCGCATGTAGGCATGTATGTAGTGTATGTAGCGCATGCATGTATGTATGTAGCGCATGTATGTATGTATGTATGTATGTATGTATGTAGCGCATGTATGCATGTATGTATATAGCGCATGTATGCATGTATGTATGTATGCATGTAGCGCATGCATGCATGTAGCGCATGTATGCATGTAGCGCGTCTCTGCATCTATGTATGTATGTAGCGCGTGTATGCATTTATGTATGTAGCGCGTGTATGCATGTATGTAGCGCGTGTATGTATGTAGCGCATGTATGTATGTAGCGCATGTGTGTATGTATGTAGTGTGTGTATTTAGCACGTGTATGTAGCACGTGTATGTAGCGCATGTATGCATGTATGTATGTAGCGCATGTATGTATGTAGCGCATGTATGTATGTAGCGCATGTATGTATGTATGTATGTATGTATGTAGTGCATGTATGTATGTATGTATGTAGCGCATGTATGTATGTATGTATGTATGTAGCGCATGTATGTATGTATGAATGTAGCGCATGTATGTATGTATGTAGCGCATGTATGTATGTATGTAGCGCATGTATGTATGTATGAATGTAGCGCATGTATGTATGTATGTAGCGCATGTATGCATGTATGTAGCGCATGTATGCATGTATGTATATAGCGCATGTATGCATGTATGTATGTAGCGCATGTATGCATGTATGTATGTATGTAGCGCATGTATGCATGTATGTATGCATGTATGTATGTATGTAGCGCATGTATGCATGTATGTAGCGCCTGTATGTATATATGTATGTAGCGCATGTAGGCATGTATGTAGTGTATGTAGCGCATGCATGTATGTATGTAGCGCATGTATGTATGTATGTATGTATGTATGTAGCGCATGTATGTATGTATGTAGCGCATGTATGTATGTATTTAGCACATGTATGTATGTATGTAGCGCATGTATGTATGTAGCGCATGTATGTATGTATGTATGCATGTAGCGCATGTATGTATGTATGTATGTATGTAGTGCATGTATGTATGTATATAGCGCATGTATGTATGTATGTAGCGCATGTATGTATGTATGTAGCGCATGTATGTAGCGCATGTATGTATGTATGTATGTAGCGCGTGTATGCATGTATGTATGTAGCGCGTGTATGCATGTTTGTAGCGCGTGTATGTATGTAGCGCATGTATGTATGTAGCGCATGTATGTATGTATGTAGTGTGTGTATTTAGCACGTGTATGTAGCACGTGTATGTAGCGCATGTATGCATGTATGTATGTATGTATGTATGTAGCGCATGTATGTATGTATGTAGCGCATGTATGTATGTATGAATGTAGCGCATGTATGTATGTATGTAGCGCATGTATGCATGTATGTAGCGCATGTATGCATGTATGTATATAGCGCATGTATGCATGTATGTATGTAGCGCATGTATGTATGTATGTATGTAGCGCATGTATGTATGTAGCGCATGTATGTATGTATGTAGTGTGTGTATTTAGCACGTGTATGTAGCACGTGTATGTAGCGCATGTATGCATGTATGTATGTATGTATGTATGTATGTATGTAGCGCATGTATGTATGTATGTAGCGCATGTATGTATTTATGTATGTATGTATGTAGCGCATGTATGTATGTATGAATGTAGCGCATGTATATATGTATGTAGCGCATGTATGTATGTATGTAGCGCATGTATGTATGTATGAATGTAGCGCATGTATGTATGTATGTAGCGCATGTATGCATGTATGTAGCGCATGTATGCATGTATGTATATAGCGCATGTATGCATGTATGTATGTAGCGCATGTATGTATGTATGTATGTAGCGCATGTATGTATGTATGTAGCGCATGTATGCATGTATGTATGTATGTAGCGCATGTATGTATGTATGTATGTATGTATGTATGTATGTAGCGCATGTATGTATGTATGTATGTAGCGCATGTATGTATGTATGTAGCACATGTAGGCATGTATGTAGTGTATGTAGCGCATGCATGTATGTATGTAGCGCATGTATGTATGTATGTAGCGCATTTATGTATGCATGTATGTAGCGCATGTATGCATGTATGTATATAGCGCATGTATGCATGTATGTATGTAGCGCATGTATGTATGTATGTATGTAGCGCATGTATGTATGTATGTAGCGCATGTATGCATGTATGTATGTATGTAGCGCATGTATGTATGTATGTATGTATGTATGTATGTATGCATGTAGCGCATGTATGTATGTATGTAGCGCATGTATGTATGTATGTATGTAGCGCATGTATGTATGTATGTAGCACATGTATGTATGTATGTAGCGCATGTATGTAGCGCATGTATGTATGTATGTATGTAGCGCATGTATGTATGTATGTAGCGCATGTAGGCATGTATGTAGTGTATGTAGCGCATGCATGTATGTATGTAGCGCATGTATGTATGTATGTAGCGCATTTATGTATGTATGTATGTAGCGCATGTATGTATGTATGCAGCGCATGTATGTATGCATGCATGTAGCGCATGTATGCATGTATGTATATAGCGCATGTATGCATGTATGTATGTATGTATGTAGCGCATGTATGTATGAATGTATGTAGCGCATATATTCATGTATGTATGTATGTAGCGCATGTATGCATGTATGTTTGTATGTATGTAGCGCATGTATGCATGTATGTAGCGCATGTATGTATGTATGTATGTATGTAGCGCATGTATGCATGTATGTATGTATGTAGCGCATGTATGCGTGTATGTAGCGCATGTATGTATGTATGTGGCGCATGTATGCATGTATGTATATAGCGCATGTATGCATGTATGTATGAATGCATGTAGCGCATGTATGCATGTAGCGCATGTATGCATGTAGCGCGTGTCTGCATCTATGTATGTATGTAGCGCGTGTATGCATGTATGTATGTAGCGCGTGTATGCATGTATGTAGCGCGTGTATGTATGTATGTAGTGTGTGTATTTAGCACGTGTATGTAGCACGTGTATGTAGCGCATGTATGCATGTATGTATGTAGCGCATGTATGTATGTAGCGCATGTATGTATGTATGTATGTATATATGTATGTATGTAGCGCATGTATGTATGTATGTATCGCATGTATGTATGTATGTATGCATGTAGCGCATGTATGTATGTATGAATGTAGCGCATGTATGTATGTATGTAGCGCATGTATGTATGTATGTAGCGCATGTATGTATGTATGAATGTAGCGCATGTATGTATGTATGTAGCGCATGTATGCATGTATGCAGCGCATGTATGCATGTATGTATATAGCACATGTATGCATGTATGTATGTAGCGCATGTATGTATGTATGTATGTAGCGCATGTATGTATGTATGTAGCACATGTATGCATGTATGTATGTATGTAGCGCATGTATGCATGTATGTATGTATGTAGCGCATGTATGCATGTATGTAGCGCCTGTATGTATGTATGTATGTAGCGCATGTATGTATGTATGTAGTGTATGTAGCGCATGCATGTTTGTATGTAGCGCATGTATGTATGTATGTAGCGCATGTATGTATGTATATAGCGCATGTATGTATGTATGTAGCGCATGTATGTATGTATGTAGCGCATGTATGTATGTATGTAGCACATGTATGTATGTATGTAGCGCATGGATGTAGCACATGTATGTATGTATGTATGTAGCGCATGTATGTATGTATGTAGCGCATGTATGTATGTATGTAGCGCATGTATGTAGCGCATGTATGTATGTATGTATGTATGTAGCGCATGTATGTATGTATGTAGCGCATTTATGTATGTATGTATGTAGCGCATGTATGTATGTATGCAGCGCTTGTATGTATGCATGTATGTAGCGCATGTATGCATGTATGTATATAGCGCATGTATGCATGTATGTATGTATGTATGTAGCGCATGTATGTATGTATGTATGTAGCGCATGTATTCATGTATGTATGTATGTAGCGCATGTATGCATGTATGTTTGTATGTATGTAGCGCATGTATGCATGTATGTAGCGCATGTATGTATGTATGTATGTATGTAGCGCATGTATGCATGTATGTATGTATGTAGCGCATGTATGCGTGTATGTAGCGCATGTATGTATGTATGTGGCGCATGTATGTATGTATGTAGCGCATGTATGCATGTATGTGGCGCATGTATGTATGTAGCGCATGTATGTATGTATGTAGCGCATGTATGTATGTATGTATGTAGCGCATGTATGTATGTATGTAGTGCATGTATGTATGTATGTAGGGCATGTATGTATGTATGTAGCGCATATATGTATGTATGTAGCGCATGTATGTATGTAGCGCATGTATGTATGTATGTATGTAGCGCATGTATGTATGTATGTATGTAGCGCATGTATGTATGTAGCGCATGTATGTATGTATGTATGCATGTAACGCATGTATGTATGTATGTAGCGCATGTATGTATGTATGTAGCGCATGTATGTATGTATGTAGCGCATTTATGTATGTATGTATGTAGCGCATGTATGTATGTATGTAGCGCATGTATGCATGTATGTATGTATGTATGTAGCGCATGTACGTATGTATGTATGTAGCGCCTGTATGCATGTATGTATGTATGTAGTGCATTTATGCATGTATGTATGTATGTAGCGCATGTATGCATGTATGTAGCGCATGTATGTATGTATGTAGCGCATGTATGTATGTATGTATGTATGTATGTAGCGCATGTATGTAGCTCATTTATGCATGTATGCAGCTGATGTATGCATGTATGTAGCGCATGTATGCATGTATGTAATGCATGTATGTAGCGCATGTATGCATGTATGTAGCGCATGTATGTATGTAGCGCATGTATGCATGTATGTATGTAGCGCATGTATGTAGCGCATGTATGTATGTATGTATGTATGTAGCGCATGTATGTATGTATGTAGCGCATGTATGTATGTATGTAGCGCATGTATGTAGCGCATGTATGTATGTATGTAGCGCATTTATGTATGTATGTATGTAGCGCATGTATTTATGTATGTAGCGCATGTATATATGTATGCAGCCCATGTATGTATGCATGTATGTAGCGCATGTATGCATGTATGTATGTATGTATGTAGCGCATGTATATATGTATGTATGTAGCGCATGTATTCATGTATGTATGTATGTAGCGCATGTATGCATGTATGTATGTATGTATGTATGTATGTAGCGCATGTATGCATGTATGTAGCGCATGTATGGATGTATGTAGCGCATGTATGCATGTAGCGCATGTATGCATGTAGCGCATGTATGCATGTAGCGCGTGTCTGCATCTATGTATGTATGTAGCGCGTGTATGCATGTATGTATGTAGCGCGTGTATGCATGTATGTAGCGCGTGTATGTATGTAGCGCATGTATGTATGTATGTAGGGTGTGTATTTAGCATGTGTATGTAGCACGTGTATGTAGCGCATGTATGCATGTATGTATGTAGCGCATGTATGTATGTAGCGCACGTATGTATGTATGTAGCGCATGTATGTATGTATGTATGTATGTAGCGCATGTATGTATGTATGAATGTAGCGCATGTATGTATGTATGTAGCGCATGTATGTATGTATGAATGTAGCGCATGTATGTATGTATGTAGCGCATGTATGTTTGTATGTAGCGCATGTATGCATGTATGTATGTATGTAGCGCATGTTTGCATGTATGTATGTATGTAGCGCATGTATGCATGTATGTATGTATGTAGCGCATGTATGCATGTATGTAGCGCCTGTATGTATGTATGTATGTAGCGCATGTATGCATGTATGTAGTGTATGTAGCGCATGCATGTATGTATGTAGCGCATGTATGTATGTATGTATGTATGTATGTATGTATGTAGCACATGTATGTATGTATGTAGCGCATGTATGTATGTATGTATGTAGCGCATGTATGTATGTATGTAGCGCATGTATGTATGTATGTAGCGCATGTATGTATGTATGTAGTGCATGTATGTATGTATGTAGCGCATGTATGTATGTATATATGTACCGCATGTATGTATATATGTATGTAGTGCATGTATGTATGTATGTATGCATGTAGCGCATGTATGTATGTATGTATGTATGTAGCGCATGTATCTATGTATGTAGCGCATGTATGTATGAATGTAGCGCATGTATGTATGTATGTAGCGCATGTATGTAGCGCATGTATGTATGTATGTATGTAGCACATGAATGTATGTATGTAGCGCATTTATGTATGTATGTAGCGCATGTATGTATGTATGAATGTAGCGCATGTATGTATGTATGTAGCGCATGTATGTTTGTATGTAGCGCATGTATGCATGTATGTATGTATGTAGCGCATGTTTGCATGTATGTATGTATGTAGCGCATGTATGCATGTATGTATGTATGTAGCGCATGTATGCATGTATGTAGCGCCTGTATGTATGTATGTATGTAGCGCATGTATGCATGTATGTAGTGTATGTAGCGCATGCATGTATGTATGTAGCGCATGTATGTATGTATGTATGTATGTATGTATGTATGTATGTAGCACATGTATGTATGTATGTAGCGCATGTATGTATGTATGTATGTAGCGCATGTATGTATGTATGTAGCGCATGTATGTATGTATGTAGCGCATGTATGTATGTATGTAGTGCATGTATGTATGTATGTAGCGCATGTATGTATGTATATATGTACCGCATGTATGTATGTATGTATGTAGCGCATGTATGTATGTATGTATGCATGTAGCGCATGTATGTATGTATGTATGTATGTAGCGCATGTATCTATGTATGTAGCGCATGTATGTATGTATGTAGCGCATGTATGTAGCGCATGTATGTATGTATGTATGTAGCGCATGAATGTATGTATGTAGCGCATGTATGTAGCGCATGTATGTATGTATGTATGTAGCGCATGTATGTATGTATGTAGCGCATTTATGTATGTATGTAGCGCATGTATGTATGTATGCAGCGCATGTAAGTATGCATGTATGTAGCGCATGTATGCATGTATGTCTATAGCTCATGTATGCATGTATGTATGTATGTATGTAGCGCATGTATGTATGTATGTATGCAGCGCATGTATTCATGTATGTATGTATGTAGCTCATGTATGAATGTATGTATGTATGTATGTAGCGCATGTATGGATGTATGTAGCGCATGTATATATGTATGTAGCGCATGTATGTATGTATGTAGCGCATGTATGTAGCTCATGTATGCATGTATGCAGCTCATGTATGCATGTATGTAGTGCATGTATGTATGTAGCGCATGTATGCATGTATGTATGTAGCGCCTGTATGCATGTAGCGCATGTATGCATGTGGCGCATGTATGCATGTAGTGCATGTCTGCATCTATGTATGTATGTAGCGCGTGTATGCATGTATGTATGTAGCGCGTGTATGCATGTATGTAGCGCATGTATGTATGTAGCGCATGTATGAATGTATGTAGTGTGTGTATTTAGCACGTGTATGTAGCACGTGTATGTAGCGCATGTATGCATGTATGTATGTAGCGCATGTATGTATGTAGCGCATGTATGTATGTATGTAGCAAATGTATGTATGTAGCGCATGTATGTATGTATATAACGCATGTATGTATGTTTGTATGTAGCGCATGTATGTATGTATGTGGCGCATGTATGTATGTATGTAGCGCATGTATGCATGTATGTATGTAGCGCATGTATGTATGTAGCGCATGTATGTATGTATGTGGCGCATGTATGTATGTAGCGCATGTATGTATGTATGTATGTATGTATGTATGTATGTATGTAGTGCATGTATGTATGTATGTAGCGCATGTACGTGTGTATGTAGCGCATGTATGTATGTATGTAGCGCATTTATGTATGTATGTATGTAGCGCATGTATGTATGTATGTAGCGCATGTATGTATGTAGCGCATGTATGTATGTATGTATGCATGTATGTAGCGCATGTATGCATGTATGTATGTATGTAGCGCATGTATGTATGTATGTATGTATGTATGTATGTAACGCATGTATGTATGTATGTATGTATGTATGTATGTATGTATGTATGTAGGGCATGTATGTATGCATGTATGTAGCGCATGTATGCATGTATGTATATAGCGCATGTATGTATGTATGTAGCGCATGTATGTATGTATGTAGCGCATGTACGTATGTATGTAGCGCATGTATGTTTGTAGCGCATGTATGTATGTAGCGCATGTATGTATGTATGTAGCGCATGTATGTATGTATGTTTGTAGCGCATGTATGTATGTATGTATGTAGTGCATGTATGTATGTATGTGGCGCATGTATGTATGTAGCGCATGTATGTATGTATGTATGCATGTAGCGCATGTATGTATGTATGTAGCGCATGTGTGTATGTATGTAGCGCATGTATGTATGTATGTATGTATGTATGTAGCGCATGTATGTATGTATGTTGCGCATGTATGTATGTAGCGCATGTATGTATGTATGTACTGCATGTATGTATGTATGTAGCCCATGTATTTATGTATATAGCGCATGTATGTATGTATGTATGTATGTATGTATGTATGTATGTATGTAGCACATGTATGTATGTATGTAGCGCATGTATGTATGTATGTAGCGCATGTATGTATGTAACGCATATATGTATGTAGCGCATGTATGTATGTATGTAGCGCATGTATGTATGTAGCGCATGTATGTATGTATGTATGTATGTATGTATGTATGTAGCGCATGTATGTATGTATGTGGCGCATGTATGTATGTATGTATGTAGCACATGTATTCATGTATTTATGTATGTAGCGCATGTATGCATGTATGCATGCATGTATGTAGCACATGTTTGCATGTATGTAGCGCATGTATGCATGTATGTATGTATGTAGCGCATGTATGTATGTATGTATGTATGTATGTAACGCATGTATGTATGTATGTATGTATGTGTGTATGTATGTATGTAGGGCATGTATGTATGCATGTATGTAGCGCATGTATGCATGTATGTATGTATATAGCGCATGTATGTATGTATGTAGCGCATGTATGTATGTATGTAGCGCATGTATGTATGTATGTAGCGCATGTATGTTTGTAGCGCATGTATGTATGTAGCGCATGTATGTATGTATGTAGCGCATGTATGTATGTATGTTTGTAGCGCATGTATGTATGTATGTATGTATGTATGTAGTGCATGTATG
The DNA here is from genome assembly GCF_001660625.3 of Ictalurus punctatus. NCBI lineage: Eukaryota > Metazoa > Chordata > Actinopteri > Siluriformes > Ictaluridae > Ictalurus > Ictalurus punctatus. The sequence continues at coordinate 18,010,359 of NC_071284.1, forward strand.
TATGTATGTGGCGCATGTATGTATGTAGCGCATGTATGTATGTATGTATGCATGTAGCGCATGTATGTATGTATGTAGCGCATGTGTGTATGTATGTAGCGCATGTATGTATGTATGTATGTATGTAGCGCATGTATGTATGTATGTATGTAGCGCATGTATGTATGTATGTAGCGCATGTATGTATGTAGCGCATGTATGTATGTATGTACTGCATGTATGTATGTATGTAGCCCATGTATTTATGTATATAGCGCATGTATGTATGTATGTATGTATGTATGTATGTATGTATCTAGCACATGTATGTATGTATGTAGCGCATGTATGTATGTATGTAGCGCATGTATGTATGTAACGCATATATGTATGTAGCGCATGTATGTATGTATGTAGCGCATGTATGTATGTAGCGCATGTATGTATGTATGTATGTATGTATGTATGTATGTAGCGCATGTATGTATGTATGTGGCGCATGTATGTATGTAGCGCATGTATGTATGTATGTAGCGCATGTATGTATGTATGTAGCGCATGTATTTATGTATGTAGCGCATGTATGTATGTATGTAGCGCATGTATGTATGTATGTAGCGCATGTATGTATGCATGTATGTAGCGCATGTATGCATGTATGTATATAGCGCATGTATGCATGTATGTATGTAGCGCATGTATGTATGTATGTATGTAGCGCATGTATGCATGTATGTATGTAGCGCATGTATGCATGTATGTATGTATGTAGCGCATGAATGTATGTATGTAGCGCATGTATGTAGCGCATGTATGTAGCGCATGTATGTATGTATGTAGCGCATGTATGCATGTATGTATATAGCGCATGTATGCATGTATGTATGTAGCGCATATATGTATGTATGTATGTAGTGCACGTATGCATGTATGTATGTATGTAGCGCATGTATGCATGTATGTATGTATGTAGCGCATGTATGCATGTATGTATGTATGTAGCGCATGTATGCATGTATGTAGCGCATGTATGTATGTATGTATGTATGTAGCGCATGTATGCATGTATGTAGCGCATGCATGTATGAATGTAGCGCATGTATGTATGTATGTATGTATGTATGTAGCGCATGTATGTATGTATGTAGCGCATGTATGTATGTATGTAGCGCATGTTTGTATGTATGTATGTAGCGCATGTATGTATGTATGTATGTAGCGCATGTATGTATGTATGTATGTATGTAGCGCATGTATGTATGTATGTATGTAGCGCATGTATGTATGTATGTAGCGCATGTATGTATGTATGTATGTATGTATGTATGTATGTAGCGCATGTATGTATGTAGCGCATGTATGCATGTATGTATATAGCGCATGTATGCATGTATGTATGTATGTATGTAGCGCATGTATGTATGTATGTATGTAGCACATGTATTCATGTATTTATGTATGTAGCGCATGTATGCATGTATGCATGTATGTATGTAGCACATGTTTGCATGTATGTAGCGCATGTATGTATGTATGTATGTATGTATGTAGCGCATGTATGCATGTATGTAGCGCATGTATGTATGTATGTAGCGCATGTATGTATGTATGTATGTATGTATGTAGCGCATGTATGTAGCTCATGTATGCATGTATGCAGCTCATGTATGCATGTATGTAGCGCATGTATGTATGTAGCGCATGTATGCATGTATGTATGTAGCGCATGTATGCATGTAGCGCATGTATGCTTGTGGCGCATGTATGCATGTAGCGCATGTCTGCATCTATGTATGTATGTAGCGCGTGTATGCATGTATGTATGTAGCCCGTGTATGCATGTATGTAGCGCGTGTATGTATGTAGCGCATGTATGTATGTATGTAGTGTGTGTATTTAGCACGTGTATGTAGCACGTGTATGTAGCGCATGTATGCATGTATGCATGTAGCGCATGTATGTATGTAGCGCATGTATGTATGTATGTAGCGCATGTATGTATGTAGCGCATGTATGTATGTATATAACGCATGTATGTATGTTTGTATGTAGCGCATGTATGTATGTATGTATGTATGTAGCGCATGTATGGATGTATGTATGTAGTGCATGTATGTATGTATGTATGTATGTAGCGCATGTATGGATGTATGTAGCGCATGTATGTATGTATGTATGTATGTAGTGCATGTATGTATGTATGTAGCGCATGTATGTATGCATGTATGTAGCGCATGTATGCATGTATGTATATAGCGCATGTATGCATGTATGTATGTAGCGCATGTATGTATGTATGTATGTAGCGCATGTATGCATGTATGTATGTAGCGCATGTATGTATGTATGTAGCGCATGTATGCATGTATGTATGTATGTAGCGCATGTATGCATGTATGTAGCGCATGTATGTATGTATGTATGTATGTAGCGCATGTATGTATGTATGTAGCGCATGTATGCATGTATGTATGTAGCGCATGTATGTATGTATGTAGCGCATGTATGTATGTATGTATGTATGTATGTATGTAGCGCATGTATGTATGTATGTACTGCATGTATGTATGTATGTAGCGCATGTATTTATGTATATAGCGCATGTATGTATGTATGTATGTATGTAGCACATGTATGTATGTATGTAGCGCATGTATGTATGTATGTAGCGCATGTATGTATGTAACGCATGTATGTATGTAGCGTATGTATGTATGTATGTAGCGCATGTATGTATGTATGTGGCGCATGTATGTATTTAGCGCAAGAGAGAGATAGTTTGTATTTATTGTAACCGTAGTTTTGACAGGTATAGGTCAAACGTCAAAAAGATACACATTCTAACTCTCTATATCTAGATCAAAGGTCAAGATCATAAAAATATGAATAGTTATGTTAAATCTGGATCACATCCATTCGTGACCATACATGGTGCGGCCATGTGTGTTTCTCCGCCCCACACACGTTGCGCACACATGGTACATCTTTTCACATAGAATATGAAACTCTCTGTGGTAGGTCATAAAAATATATATAGTTATGTTAAATCTGGTTCACATCCAAATCGTGACCATACCTGGTACGGCCATGTGTCCCCCCCCCCCCACCCCACCACACACACACACAAGTTGCACACTCATGTTTTTTCTAACACTCTGTGGTAGGTCATAAAAATATATATAGTTATGTTAAATCTGGTTCACATCCATTCGTGACCATACCTGGTACGGCCATGTGTATCCCACATCCAAACAAAAATATCACACAAACACACACACACACACACACACACACACACACACACACACACACACACACACACACACACAAACACACACGTGCATGTACAGACAACCGCATGCATACGAACCTGCTTATAAAAGTCGAGCATCCCTCTAGGCTTTATAATACTCTGTACTTAGAACAACGTGTGCGATCTTACAACATGGCTGATGTTTGTCCTAACGCGCCGAAAAAAGCTCACCCTTTTTTGGGAAGAATAGAAAAAATGTTAGAACATGAAAAGATTCAATATTGGGTAATGTCAAACGGATGTACAGCCGGGTTTTTTTTCGATGCAGAAAAAGGAACCGTTTTGCTTTTCAAGTTCTCGGTCCCGGGAACATCTTTTCCTTTCACGTAGAATATGAAGCACTCCGAGTCAGGCCTAGGTCAAAAGGTCAACAACGTAAAACCCCCATTCTGATGCATTCCCGAGCACAAACACACCCCACACACACACACTCGAATGCATACGAACCTGTTTATAAAGTCGAGCACTTCGAAAGTTTTAACATCGGAAAAGGTTCGACCGAATTTCCAGAGTCAGTTCTTCACTACTTCGAAAGTTTGAACATCGGCAAAGTTCAACAGAATTTCCAGAGTCTATCCTTCACTACTTCCAGACACCATGGATTTCTCGGCAGGTAAAAATTTGTATTTTAATCAATTAATAGTTAAATATAAATTGAAATACAATGTTTATGTAATTATCCAGTAGGCAATGATATTGATATAAACTTAGAACTAATCATTCTGAGTACAAAAATCATCATCCTTATCTGGTCATTATGTAATCTGGTACGATACTTTATCTAAATTGTAAATATTCATTACATTTATATTACAGTGCAAGACCGAGTTAAGCTCATCTGATTCTAGTGTATAGGTAATTAAAATTTGTCTCTTAGATCTATGTAGTGATCTAAAATGAGAATGTTAAGTTATTAAAAGTATGTTTTACTGTTTTATAGACAGCTTGGTGATTATTTCTGATGATGAGATTCCCGAAACAACCACTCATGACCTTTTGAATCTGAGTTCCACTCGTAAGTCATAACATAAAATTATGAATGTTTCATGCTGTAAAAGTCTTTCATACGTGAATATAACATTGTTTGTATCATATTCAGAATTTGAGGGAAACGTGACTAACAGTGATTATGACGGAGATATTTCAGGTGAGTTGTAGTATATTTACCTTCTATTTACACAGCACAAAAAATAAATAAATAAAAGCTCTTTCACATGTTCTGTGACTTATAGATGCGAGTGATGCAATAGAAGACCAAGAGGAAATCATCTCGGAAACCGACATTCAACAAGACATCGAACTACAACAGATCTGCGCAGTGTGGCGTGAATTCTTCGAAGCAAAGACTGATTTATTGGAAAACTTTGGACAGATTGATTATACACTTGATTCTGGTCGAGGTACAGATTTTATCCCTTTACTGTACAGCACGCTTGAAAATGTGAATAGATGTCTCACAGTGAGCATAAAGTTGATTAGAAAATTGTATGATAGATATGGCGCAGAAACGACTGAAATGCAGTTCGCATATGGAGACTAAAAAAAAGAGAACCGAAAATTCTCCATTATCACATGATTTCTTTTATGACGGAAACCAGAGTTTTTCAAATGATTCGCACACACCCCTGAACCCATGTTTAACTGAAGCGATCAACCGGCTGAATGAAAGTTTAATTCCGTCACATCAAGTCGTTAGTGAGAGACCTAATCAGAGTCCAAATCACGTCGTATCAAACACAACGGTGACGCCAAATGATATATTTTCTGAATTAAATCAATGTCTGTTAGAGTTACATAATAACCTAAATGAACACGGTCATTCAGTACAAATAAACCCTGATCTAATCGATGCAGTCAATCAGTTGAATGAAAATTTAAGATCGTCAGAACAGAGCAATACTCAAAATGAAAACCCCAGTCGAAATTCCATTCAAACTGTATCAAGTACGCCGGTGACGTCGCACGACATATTTTTCGAATTAAATCAATGTCTGTTAGAGCTACAAAATAACCTAATTGAACAAAGAGAATCTATGCAGATAAATCCATGTTTAATAGACGTGGTGAATCAAATCAATGAAAATATGTCATTATCTCCCGTTCAGAATATCGTCTCGACTCCAGAAAACGCTCAGGAACCTAGACCGTTATGTTCTCATGATATGATACACGAACTTAATCAAAGTCTTATGAGGATAAATGACGGTCTTGTTAACTTAATCGAAAACCCTGACAATATTGCACAAAATTCGGAAAACGATAATGAACGCAACCGCCCAATGGAAAACATACACTCACCTAATACCCAAGATTCTCAAATGGAAAACACACATTCGCCTCGATACCCAAGATTCTCAAATGGAAAACTCGCCCGATATCCAAGTAGAGCAAGAGGGTGATGGATTAGATCCTAATATTAGAATAATTAATCGGGAAAGATTCAACAACACTGAGATTAGGAGAAGAGTGAATTTTTCTTCTATCGCGAACGTTGACAGCTTTGCAGATTTTTCTAATTATGTTTTAGAGATTTTAAACAGCGCGATTGAAATCGCTAACAATTTAATTTCTGCCAAGGATGTAGTCACCGTTGAAATTAGAGGTGATACGATCAATGTTTCATCACGCGTTCAATTAGACAATGGTGTCATCGATTTAGGTTCTTTTCTGACCATGCTCGAAAATGCAATTCAGAGTAAACGTGAAATTTTTACCGATAATACCCTTGAAATAGTTGTCCAAATCGTTCGACCACCTCGGGGTGGTGGAATTAGAAGGAAAATAGGCCATATATTCAAAACAGAAACCCTGCAGAAGAAAATGCAGCATCTATACATTTTTCACAACAGAGACAACATGTGCTTCGCCTTGTGTGTTAGCCAACTTTTGAATCGTGAAAAAAATGATTTTGAAACCGAACAAATCGCTAGAAAATTACAACACGATGTGGGATTATCGGTAAACACCGCTGTCAGCTTCGCTGACGTACCGAGATTTGAGAGACATTTGAATTGCAAAATCGTAATCGTACACTGTTCTGCTAGCAAAGCCGGATACTCTTTCTTTCAAACTAGCAAGACTCCCCACGAAAAAACCATTTACTTGTTTTTACATGACAACCACTATTACGGGGTTAAAAGTATCAACGGACTTTTAGGAACGAGTCATGTTTGTCATTTCTGCCATTCGGGGTTTGACGTTTTATGGAAGCATAAATGCGCTTATAGCTGCAACGTTTGTCACGACCCCGATTGTTACAAACACCCTAAGAATGTTACTAAATGTCCAGAGTGTCAGAGACTGTGTAGCTCCCAATACTGTTTCGAGAGGCATAAAGCAAAGATTCAATCGCACAAAGGCGAATATTCTATTTGTGAAACGGGATTCTACTGCGGTAAATGTAAACGTGTGATAAGGGATAAACCTTCTAATCGTGAGAATCACATATGTGCCCATTCGAAATGCATACTCTGTGGCCAAAAACTCGATGAGGATATCGAGCATAGATGTTTTATACAGAGGGCCAGGAAAGAAAGCGAAAATACGGATTATGTGTTTTACGATTTCGAGACTAGGCAGGAAACAGGAACACATGTAGCTAATTTCATATGCTGTATTGATTTTAAGGGTGAGGAGTGGGTGGCTGAAGGGGATGATTGCGTCAGTGCCTTCTTTAAAAAGTTTCGGTGTAATGCATACCACGGATACAAGTTTATAGCCCATAACGCTAGAGGGTTCGATTCATACCTTTTGTTAAACCATTTAGTGAAAGAAGGAATCACACCCGAAATCATAGCACAAGGCAGTAAAATTTTGTGTTTCATCGATACCGCGTTTCGTCAGTCCTACATTGATAGTCTATCGTTCTTACCCATGAAATTGAGTAGCATCCCAAAAGCCATGGGTTTTTCGGAAAGCAAGAAAGGCTATTTTCCCCATTTCTGGAACACCGTAGAACATCAGGATTACGTAGGGCCGTATCCTGACCCTAAGTTTTTTAATATTAAAATGTTCCTCATGTTCCCCATCATGCCATCTACGGTGTAGATGGCATGATGCCTAAGGATAGAGAAGAATTCTTTAAGTGGTACAGAACGGTTTCTGACAAAGTCTTTGATTTCAAGAAAGAGATGGCGGAATACTGTGTGAACGATGTAGAAATTTTGAGAAAGGGTTGTATAGCTTTCAGACAAGAAATTCTGGATAGTACAAAGGTCGATCCTTTTAAATGCATAACGATCGCATCTGTGTGCATGAAAATCTTTAGAACCAACTTCCTGCGTAAAGACACTTTAGCTATTCCGCCTCTTGATAATTACATCACCACTCAGAAATCTTTCTCAACACCTTCCATACAATGGCTCGAATATGTTTCAAAAACGCAAAACCTACCCATTCGCCACGCGTTGAACGAAGGTGAAGTCAGGTTCGGTACCTATTACGTAGATGGTTACTGTGAGGAAGGGGAAAACCGTAAGGTTTTTGAGTTTCTTGGGTGTTTTTATCACGGCTGTGAAAAGTGTTTTCCCTCAATGACCCCGCATCCTCTTACCAAATCAAACGCAACCTTCGGAGATATCCGTCAAAAATCGATGGAGAGAACTAAGAATTTGCAAGACACTCTCAATTTGCAAGTCACTCTGATGTGGGAACACGAGTGGAATGAAATGAAGAAAAACGACAATCTCGTGCAAAATTTTCTAAAAGACTTTGACTTTCCTGAGCGTTTAAACCCTCGAGATGCTCTTTACGGCGGTCGAACAAACGCGTTAAACTTGCATTATGTAGCTCAACCCGGTGAGAGAATCGATTATTTCGACTTTACCTCGCTTTACCCATTCGTAAATAAGACAAAGACATACCCGATCGATCACCCTATCATCATTTATCGTGACTTTCAACCTCTGAAATATTACTTTGGTATCATTACAGCAAAGGTATTACCACCTAGGGGTCTGTGGGCACCTGTTCTACCATTTCGTGTAAAAAGCAAACTCCTCTTTCCTCTATGTAGAACGTGTGCTGAACATCAGTTAAAACATTGCGATCATACGGCTCAGGAGAGAGCTCTTACCGGAACATGGGCATCTATCGAAATTGAGAAAGCCGTCGAAAAAGGTTACAAAATTCTAAAAGTGTTTGAAGTGTGGCACTTTCCTAAAAGATCTGATAAGCTTTTTACGAGATATATTAAAATGTTCCTCAAGACCAAACAGGAAAGTTCAGGTTATCCGTCCTGGGTCGTTGATGAATCATCTAAACGTGAGTACATTCGCAAATATAAGGAGAACGAAGGGATTACGTTGGATCCGAAATTTATCACTGTTAATCCTGCCAAAAGATCCGTGGCTAAACTCGCACTAAATTCGTTGTGGGGTAAGATGTGTCAAAGACCAGACAGATCGAACACGACCTTAATTCGAGATCCTGCCAAGTTTTTACAGTTCATGTTCTCCGATATTTATAATGTGAGTCAGTTCTCTTTTTTGAATGAGGAGGTGGCGATGGTACAGTGGCGTTACGCAGACGAGAGATTGATTAAACCGCTAAACGCTAATGTATTCATCGGCATTTTCACTACAGCGTACGCTAGGCTTGAGCTGTACAATTTGATGGATCGATTGGATCAACGTTGTTTGTACACAGACAGAGATAGCGTCATTTTTAAAAGTAAGGAAGGTGACTGGATGCCACCCTTAAGCGATTACTTGGGTGGTCTTACCAGCGAACTAGATGATGGCGATCAAATCGTGGAATTTGTAAGCGCAGGTCCTAAAACCTACGGTTACAAAACCATGAAAGGAAAAACAACCATGAAAGCTAAAGGCATTACTTTAAATTGTATCAATTCTGAAATTGTTAATTTGAAATCACTAACAGAACTGGTGGACGAGCGAGTGAAAAATCCGGATCATACAGGTCATCTCGTAACCACACATAACCAAATCGTGAGAGATAAAAAGGGGTTTCATTTGAGAAACAAATCACAGTTGAAAAGGTTCAGGGTTGTGTACGATAAGCATGTTTTATTATCTGATTTTACAACTCTCCCTTACGGCTATTAAGACTATTCTTGTATATATGTGTATATAGTTTCTGTTGATGTGTTTGTAAAGGAAAATATGAACGTGACTGCTTTTGACGCTAGGATGCAACTTCCCTTTTCATGTATCGTATGTGGACCGAGTAATAGTGGAAAATCTTTTTTTATCAAAATGCTGTTGGAAAACTGTAAAGAGGCATTGTCGGTTGTTCCGGAAAACATTGTCTGGTGTTATACGTGTTGGCAGCCTCTGTACGATGAATTATTGACCAGAATAAAAATTATTTTTCTTCAAGGAATCCCTGATTCTTTGTGTGATGACGAACTATTTCCTCCAAATAAAAAAAACTTGTTGGTAATCGATGACTTGATGGAATCCGCCAGTAAAAATAACGAAGTAGAAAAGGCTTTTACAAAATACACACACCACAGAAATCTGAGCGTCATCTACCTCGTTCAAAACTTGTTTTTTCAAGGAAAGACCAGTAGAACAATCAACCTGAACACAAACTACATGGTTCTTTTTAAAAACCCTAGAGATAAATTACAGATCAGCATACTGGCTCGTCAAATGTATCCGGGTAACAGCAAGTATTTTTTAGAATGCTTTCTCGATGCCGTCTCTAGACCTTACGGGTATTTATTTGTTGACCTGAAAGCACAAACGCCAGAAGAACTTCGTCTCCGTTCAGGGTTGTTTCCGAGGGAGAAACCGGTTGTGTATGTTCCGAAGAAGAAGAAAAAACTTTAAAGTGTCGACAACAAATGTCTGAGCGATTGAAAAAAACCCTCCCGTTACTGAATTCATTACACAGGTCTCCATCCCGAAGGAGAAAGGATATATTACGCGATGCGCCCACAGATCTCATCCTGAGCATATGTGAACTAGCTTTAAACGTGCTCAGGGGAAACATACCACTGACGACAAAACAGTATCGGGTTTTAAAAAAACAAAAAAAATGGATCAAACTATTTGCTGATAAAAGAGCATCCGTTGAAAGAAAAAGGAAAGTTATTAATCAATCCGGAGGATTTCTTCTGCCTTTGCTCAGTGTAGCCATTCCTTTTATAAGCAGCTTAATCGCGTCCCGCAACAATTAACATGGAGACTGCTGAGAAAATGTATTTAGTCCCTCAACATCAGATCGATAAACTTAGAAACATCGCCGCGGAGAAGGAAACCATAAGAAAGACTGTTGAAAACAACTTGGACGATGCAATACGTGGTATTTTATCAAGGACTGATCTGAACGAATACGATAAGGCGAAACTCTACGCGTCTGTGCTGCAAATTTTTTTAAACTTGGTTAAAATAGGAGATCAGGAAACCGCTCAGTTGACCCTGTCTCTACCTAAAATATCGGAAAGCAAAACGGAAGCAGCGGTGACCGAACCCCCCAAAGACGAGATCGTGCAAGAGGTCCTCGCTAACATTTCTGCTAGAAACAAAAGAAACGCTTCGTACGTTATGGAAAAACTTTTAAAAGCCGGGGCTGCGTGGAACGATAGCGGTGAATTTATTTTTAAAGGAAACACTATCAAAGGATCTCACATGGTGGATTTGCTTAAAAATCTCACGGCCCCTCATCGAGTATCCGACGAACGGAGGCCTTTAGGTTGGAAAGAGTTCTTACAGACAGTAGCCAACCTAAATATACCCTTTTCAGCAATACCTAATGACGGTGTTCGACGCAAAATATCTGACATAAAAAGATCTAAAGATATCTCTCATCTTGTTTCCCCACCTAAAAGCAAAGACTACGATTCTGAGCCAGTTTTCAAATCCCCCGTTTTTAACCGTTCTGACTGGTTTGGTTTTTGAAAATGACGAGGGACAAAGAATGTTATGATATGTTAACCATTTATTTCAATAAAATAACTTTTGTTTAACATTTTTCTTGTGAAGCATCGTCATTTAACATTCCACTACATATGCAAATGAAACATATCTAGAGAGTTAACACATTGTACACATGTAATTGAATGCTTTTTATTTACTCTAGGGTACATTTTTTTAACGAATGACACAACAGTGTTATCATTTCTAATTAAATCTTTGCTATACAGAGACATAATACGGATAAATGAATAACCTTTAGCTTTGTGACACAGAAAAAACACACAGTGTTGCCCGCAGCAAACCGACGTAAAGTTTTGAACTTGTACAGGGTTATATTTTATTTTGCAACAGTTCTTTGTCAAAAAATAATGAATCGATCGAGGAAAGAGTTCGTAGTCTGGAGGGTTTCCGTACGAGTCAAAAAATTCTCCTGTGTTTTCGTCATTAAGGCATAACGCTAGCCAGTGCTCACCCGGCATGTGTCTCGGATGTGTGTTTACGATGAATAAAGCTGGAAACTTTCTCAGAGTACTTGTAGGTAGCTCGTCACAGGCCATCACGCCATGAAATATTTTATCTATTTCAGGACAACTTCTCATAACCTCCGTTAGTTCTCTGGTATCCATGAGTTACTGGTAATCGATGAGCACGTTTCTTCGATTGTTTATTTCTAGAATGCTGTCAAAACTGGCATACACTATTAGATTCACCGTGATCGGAAGTGGTTGACGAAATCTGAGTTCCAATCGCATATTGCCTGATTTTATTAATGACAAATGTTGCCCACAATCGTCATCGGGATTCAGGTTGAAAGCGAATAAAGTATATCCGTTCAGGTACTCTTCTCTGTTTATCGACAGTGCCTGATCTTTCAGCTGCTTTCCTGATGCTAAAATTAAAGAATGGAATTCACGGACCACGTTACCGGACTGAAAAACAGGCTGAAACGGCTTTGCAGGATATTGCGTACCATCTACGTACAGCGCGATAAACTCTGCATCGTAATGTTTAAAATTAAAAGGGTTTTTATTGTACGACCCGCTGAAGGCATCGTTGTCAACCATCCCAAAGATAATGGTTTTGGGTAAGGGACCGAGGAAGAGGTTCTCTTGTGAACAAATGCGGCTCCCTGCAGCTAGACTGAAGGTCTTCAAACAGACTCTTTCGATCGGATACTTGGCTGTGGCGGTGAGAAGTGCTTGTCCGTGACCGATTTTTACAGACGGTGAGACGGTTACTTTCTTCACAAAAAGAGAAGCGTTGAGTATTTTCAGATTGAAATTTGCATTTCCTTCCTTCATCAAACAGAATTCAGCTTTGCTGCGAACCATTTTAATCCTCAAATCGATCCCGTTCAGTAAAAGTTTATCCTGAAAAAATATATCCGAGTGAATGTGTCCAATCAGGTCGAAGGTGTTGCTTTCAGCACTGAAACTGGCCCTTTTTTTGAGGCCTTCGTTTCGTCCGTCCGGGTCTGTGGCGTCCATATGCCCCGCTGTGTCTTTGTAGAATAGCCCGGTGCAAAATTGTGTTTCCAGTGTATCTTTTCCATAGTTGATAAGACTTTCAAAGGTGGCACGGTATGGGTATGTACTGCTAGATTGAGAAATAAGACGATCCCCGAGCATGACATCCACTTGTGAAAAAAGTGAGGCTACGGGGTAGTTAACGACCCCAACCTTTGCATCGTTAGCTATATTGGAACCGTCGGGGTTCACGATTTTACAGGTCAGATGTAAAAAAGTGTTGTTCAAGTCGAGATAATCCTCCCCGTTTCCAGCCACGTAGAACTCCAGGGGCCCGTTGTCCGTAAGAGCGGAAAGTGGTGGTATTTCGACATAAGTGTACTTTTCGATACTCGTTTGGGTAAAAGGTAATGTGAAAATATCCAATTCTGTCTTGGTACACTCTGAGGATAGACTGTGTAAGAACGCCATGATGTTAGAAAATGTTCAGCCGATTTCTCTTGTGAGAGATGTAAGGGTGCCTGTTGCCTCTCTGCTCGGTCTTTTTCACACTGTTCTTGATTTTAGTAACCTTACGTCTTTTATTAGGAACCACATGTCGACGCCCTGGGAGCCTTTTAGATTTTTTACACGCAATCAACGCAAGCCCCGATCCGTCTTAATTCTGAGCTTGTGTCTTGCTCATAATGTTGTTGAATACGTCACTTACGAACCCTTTAGCAGCTGTTTTTAAATGAGGCTTTGCAATAGCAAAACCCCTTTTGAGGAACGGAACCGCCATTCTAAAAAGACCCTTGAACAGTCCTCCTAGCCCCGACCCATACATGGTGGGGGCGCCTTGAAACCCAGGAAGACCATTTCCAGCCTGGTGGACATAATAATCCACGTAGGTCTGCGGATGAACGTAGCCCCTATCCATCATTTTACATACAGAACGAATGTTTAGCGGGTCTAAAGTGTAGTTTAGCAATAAATTTCCCGTAACTAAAAGGTATAGGCTTGTTCTGATCCGTTTTGACTTCGATTACTATATCGGTAATGTGGTTCTTGGTGAGAGGTACGTAATGCAACTTATCATAAGTAATTGTGACGACTTTGTTGTTTTCACCCGTTATATGTACGCATCTCAGTAACGGAGCAAAACTGTCACCAACTCGTTGATACTCGATAACGTCTGTATATACATACATCGTATAAAAGCCTGCATGAATATCAGAGGGGTTAGGCGCTTCTGGTTCTCGGGCCGTTATCGGAACACCGGGGTTCATACATGTATGTATGTATGTAGCGCATGTATGTATGTATGTATGTACCGCATGTATGTATGTATGTATGTAGCGCATGTATGTATGTAGCGCATGTATGTATGTATGTATGCATGTAGCGCATGTATGTATGTATGTATGTATGTAGCGCATGTATGTATGTATGTAGCGCATGTATGTATGTATGTATGTAGCGCATGTATGTATGTATGTAGCGCATGTATGTATGTATGTAGCGCATTTATGTATGTATGTATGTATGTATGTATGTAGCGCATGTATGTATGTATGCAGCGCATGTATGTATGCATGTATGTAGCGCATGTATGCATGTATGTATATAGCGCATGTATGCATGTATGTATGTATGTATGTAGCGCATGTATGTATGTATGTATGTAGCGCATGTATTCATGTATGTATGTATGTAGCGCATGTATGCATGTATGTATGTATGTATGTAGCGCATGTATGCATGTATGTAGCGCATGTATGTATGTATGTAGCGCATGTATGTATGTATGTATGTATGTATGTAGCGCATGTATGTAGCTCATGTATGCATGTATGCAGCTCATGTATGCATGTATGTAGCGCATGTATGTATGTAGCGCATGTATGCATGTATGTATGTAGCGCATGTATGCATGTAGCGCATGTATGCATGTGGCGCATGTATGCATGTAGCGCATGTCTGCATCTATGTATGTATGTAGCGCGTGTATGCATGTATGTATGTAGCGCGTGTATGCATGTATGTAGCGCGTGTATGTATGTAGCGCATGTATGTATGTATGTAGTGTGTGTATTTAGCACGTGTATGTAGCACGTGTATGTAGCGCATGTATGCATGTATGTATGTAGCGCATGTATGTATGTAGCGCATGTATGTCTGTATGTAGCGCATGTATGTATGTAGCGCATGTATGTATGTTTGTATGTAGCGCATGTATGTATGTATGTGGCGCATGTATGTATGTATGTAGCGCATGTATGCATGTATGTATGTAGCGCATGTATGTATGTATGTAGAGCATGTATGTATGTATGTATGTATGTATGTATGTAGCGCATGTATGTATGTATGTGGCGCATGTATGCATGTAGCGCATGCATGTATGTATGTAGCGCATGTATGTATGTATGTGGCGCATGTATGTATGTATGTATGTATGTAGCGCATGTATGTAGCGCATGTATGTATGTAGCGCATGTATGTATGTAGCGTATGTATGTATGTATGTATGTAGCGCATGTATGTATGTAGCGCATGTATGTATGTAGCGCATGTATGTATTTAGCGCATGTATGTATGTATGTATGTATGTATGTATGTATGTAGCGCATGTATGTATGTATGTGGCGCATGTATGTATGTATGTAGCGCATGTATGCATGTATGTATGTAGCGCATGTATGTATGTATGTAGAGCATGTATGTATGTATGTATGTATGTATGTAGCGCATGTATGTATGTATGTATGTATGCATGTAGCGCATGTATGTATGTATGTAGCACATGTATGTATGTATGTAGCGCATGTATGTATGTAGCGCATGCATGTATGTATGTAGCGCATGTATGTATATATGTGGCGCATGTATGTATGTAGCGCATGTATGTATGTATGTAGAGCATGTATGTATGTATGTATGTAGTGCATGTATGTATGTATGTATGTATGTAGCGCATGTATGTATGTATGTATGTATGTAGTGCATGTATGTATGTATGTAGTGCATGTATGTATGTATGTATGTAGCGCATGTATGTATGTATGTATGTAGCGCATGTATGTATGTATGTAGAGCATGTATGTATGTAGCGCATGTATGCATGTATGTATGTATATAGCGCATGTATGCATGTATGTATGTATGTAGCGCATGTATGTATGTATGTATGTATGTATGTAGCGCATGTATGTATGTATGTAGCGCATTTATGTATGTATGTATGTAGCGCATGTATGTATGTATGTAGCGCATGTATGTATGTAGCGCATGTATGTATGTAGCGTATGTATGTATGTATGTATGTAGCGCATGTATGTATGTAGCGCATGTATGTATGTAGCGCATGTATGTATGTATGTATGTAGCGCATGTATGTTTGTATGTATGTATGTATGTAGCGCATGTATGTATGTATGTGGCGCATGTATGTATGTATGTATGCATGTAGCGCATGTATGTATGTATGTATGTAGCGCATGTATGTATGTATGTAGCGCATGTATGTATGTATGTATGTATGTATGTATGTATGTAGCGCATGTATGTATGTATGTATGTAGCGCATGTATGTATGTAGCGCATGTATGTATGTATGTAGCGCATGTATGTATGTAGCGCATGTATTTATGTATGTAGCGCATGTATGTATGTATGTATGTAGCGCATGTATGTATGTATGTAGCGCATGTATGTAGCGCATGTATGTATGTAGCGCATGTATGTATGTAGCGTATGTATGTATGTATGTATGTAGCGCATGTATGTATGTAGCGCATGTATGTATGTAGCGCATGTATGTATTTAGCGCATGTATGTATGTATGTATGTATGTATGTATGTATGTAGCGCATGTATGTATGTATGAGGCGCATGTATGTATGTAGCGCATGTATGTATGTATGTAGCGCATGTATGTATGTATGTAGCGCATGCATGTATTTAGCGCATGTATGTATGTATGTATGTAGCGCATGTATGTATGTATGTGGCGCATGTATGTAGCTCATGTATGTATGTATGTAGCGCATGTATGTATGTATGTATGCATGTAGCACATGTATGTATGTATGTATGTAGCGCATGTATGTATGTATGTAGCGCATGTATGTATGTAGCGCATGTATGTATGTATGTATCGCATGTATGTATGTATGTAGCACATGTATGTATGTGGCACATGTATGTATGTATGTATGTATGCATGTATGTAGCGCATGTATGCATGTATGTAGCGCATGTATGCATGTATGTAGCGCATGTATGCATGTATGTAATGCATGTATGTAGCGCATGTATGCATGTATGTATGTAGCGCATGTATGTATGTAGCGCATGTATGTTTGTATGTATGTAGCGCATGTATGTATGTATGTAGCGCATGTATGTATGTAGCGCATGTATGCATGTATGTATGTAGCGCATGTATGTATGTAGCGCATGTATGCATGTATGTATGTAGCGCACGTATGCATGTAGCGCACGTATGCATGTAGCGCACGTATGCATGTAGCGCATGTATGTATGTAGCGCATGTGTGTATGTTTGTAGAGCATGTGTGTATGTATGTAGCGCATGTGTGTATGTATGTAGCGCATGTATGTATGTATGTAGCGCATGTATGTATGTAGCGCATGTATGTATGTATGTAGCGCATGTATGTATGTATGTAGCGCATGTA
This sequence comes from Ictalurus punctatus, assembly GCF_001660625.3. Lineage (NCBI taxonomy): Eukaryota > Metazoa > Chordata > Actinopteri > Siluriformes > Ictaluridae > Ictalurus > Ictalurus punctatus. The sequence goes on from NC_071284.1 coordinate 18,027,681, forward strand.
TGTATGTATGTATGTATGTATGTAGCGCATGTATGTATGTATGTATGTAGCGCATGTATGTATGTATGTAGCGCATGTATGTATGTATGTATGTATGTAGCGCATGTATGTATGTATGTATGTATGTAGCGCATGTATGTATGTATGTATGTAGCGTATGTATGTATGTATGTAGCGCATGTATGTATGTAGCGCATGTATGTATGTATGTATGTAGCGCATGTATGTATGTATGTATGTAGCGCATGTATGTATGTATGTAGCGCATGTATGTATGTATGTATGTAGCGTATGTATGTATGTATGTAGCGCATGTATGTATGTATGTATGTATGTATGTATGTATGTAGCGCATGTATGTATGTATGTAGCGCATGTATGTATGTATGTATGTAGTGCATGTTTGTATGTATGTATGTAGCGCATGTATGTATGTATGTATGTAGCGCATGTATGTATGTATGTATGTAGCGCATGTATGTATGTATGTATGTAGCGCATGTATGTATGTATGTATGTAACGCATGTATGTATGTATGTAGCTCATGTATGTATGTATGTATGTATGTATGTATGTAGTGCATGTATGTATGTAGCACATGTATGTATGTATGTATGTAGCGCATGTTTGTATGTATGTATGTCGCGCATGTATGTAGCGCATGTATGTAGCGCTCAGAAGGTTTTTCAAAAAAATATTCTTTCCCTTGTCTGATAAATGAACCCCATCCCACCTGAACAGTTCCCTTCTCTCCCATGTTATGTTTTTGTGATTGATGAACACTCCACCAGTTTCAGCCATTTACCTTGCCATGGCGCCATTTATGAATTTCCTTGCCTTTTTTTATCTTCCGCCCTTCACCCCACCGCCACACCCACCGCTCAGTGATGCCAGAAAAAAATCACTGTTGCATTGAAATGATTTTGGAGTGCTAAAAGGTCCTTCTTTATAGCCCTAAGAAGATCCACACTCCGCAGCAGGCCCAGGTCATTTCCCCCAGCATGCAGTATGAGGACATCTGGTCTCGCTCCTGTTGAGAGGAAGGCATCTAGTAGCTGGCTCCATCTCATACTTCCCTTTCCAAGCCATTGTACCTTTGTGTTCTTGAGACCCAGGTTTGGTTCCCATGCGATCACAGCTCTCCTCTTAGCCCACTTCACGTAGGTGTGGCCGACAATCCAGACTACTTTATCTAAAGTGTTTGAAAAAAACTTTATTTTACTTCTGTTTTGGATAAATAAATTAGACACTTCATGCATACTGTACAATATAGAGAATGCATAGACTTTGAAGCATAAATTAGAGTTTTTAATGTGTGTATTTTATAATTAAACACATGGGTATCTGCAATTCATCATCAATTAATACCAACTAACATTAAAATTCATAAATGTACTGACAAAAAATCAGCCATTACCACACATTAACTTACAAAACTTTAAATAAATGTCACATTTATCATTCGCTTCATTTAAGATGATATGATGTTTTTCTGTCTCTGTCCTTACTCTTTCCACTCTCTCTGAAGGAGAGCTGTCGGTGGCTTCAACCCCTTTACTCATTTTTTATTTTTTTTTAAAATCAGCGTATATCAATTTTACCTCACACTGATTGTGAGCTAGCATATAGGCTAACGTTACTTAGCATGACTAATAATTATGCTAGCATGTTTTAGCATGATGCTAGCATGTTAAATTCGGATCGGGCGCCAATACTTTCGAGCGCTGGACGCGTTGGGTGCCAATACTTTTGAGCGCCGGCCAGATAGGGTGTCAGTACTTCTGAGAGCCAAACAGATCGAGTGCCAATACATTTTAGAGCCAAATGTGTACGGGGGCCAATATTTTCGAAACTCAATACAAGTCTATTGGAAATTTTCAGAATTTGAGCTTCCATATCGGGAATTCCGGCATTCCAATCGCTTATAAAAGTCATAGCAGACCTCTCCTCAATAAGCCGATTGATTTGACACCTCACCCGTCGATCTCCGACAAACGGTGGCTATGTTACGCGCCGAAAAAATAATAAATAAGTATGCAAGAGAACAATAGTAGTGCTTTTCAAGCACCACTAATAATAATAATAATAATAATAATAATAATAATAAATATAGCTGCAAGCAGAAATTAAGGGGTATTAGCACTTTCTGTCCATACTTCTTAACGATTGAGGAAGACCAAAAACCATATATCAGCACTTGCTCTGAAGAAGTTACATTTGAAGGCAAAACTTATGATATAACCACAATTTCTGTTTTTGGTAGCCCTCCCAAGTTTTAAATGATGTCAAATCATTGTTTTTCAAATCATAGTTTCTGCAGGGAAAGTCTGGATGCGTTAGGCAGAGTTAGCAATCCCCCAACTCCGGCATTAGAGCCCTGATAGAGTGTAGTGAATGGGTGACGACTCTGCGGCATAAATGCAAAGCCAAAGCTAACACTAAGGCTTGCCCATGGGAGCCTGTCTGCTTCATGTGTCTCACAGGTTTGCTCTCCTCAGAGAAGCACCCACTGAGAAATCTGAAAGAGCTCTGGTTATAGGAGACTCTATCTTAAGGCGTGTGAAATTATCTAGGCCTTTAGGGGCACCAGTAGCACTAGTTAGGTTTATACTGGGAGCCAGGTATAGCAGGTACTCTTAGGGTCTTAGGCAAACATAGGTTTTCAAAGGTAGTTTTTCACTACCTAATGAAATATGCCTTTATTAGTCAGAGGTTACGAAGAGTAAAATTGTAGAGGTGAATTAGCAAAGATGTCTGATGCAGTAATATGCTCTGGCCTGATGTAGTTTACAGCGAGTTATGGTCACTGAACTGCTAGATGTCTGGGTGGTGCTCTGAAAACAATGTGGGCTTTAAAGGTAATTTGAATAGTTTGGGCCTGTTAGTGGACACACAGTGGCTTAATGGTTAGCATGTTCCATCCATCCTCTATACCGCTTATCCTTTTCAGGGTCGCGGGGAACCTGGAGCCTATCCCAGGAAGCATAGGGCACAAGACAGAGTACACCCTGGACAGGGTGCCAATCCATCGCAGGGCACAATCACATACACATTCACACACCCAATCGAGCACCCAACCCTGGAGGTGTGAGGCAAACGTGCTAACCACTAACCCACCGTGCCTAGTCTCCGAACAGACCTAGTTAATCGTTGACAAGCCAAGGCCAGGAAGCAGACAAGCAGGCTAAACCAGCCGCCGTCACTCAGGTTCCACTATGTTGAGACTGTGTCTGTTCCCTGAGCTAAAACAAAAATGTTGAAATATACAGAAAATTTGTTTTAGTAACCTAATTAACATAAAATTAGTTAATACTGTATGCACAGCCAGCACCTCTGATACAAAGCTAGGACTGTTAAATACTAGATCTCTTAGGTCTAAAGTGCTTCATTGTTAATGAAACTATTACTGATCAGGAGATTTAATGTACTGTGTTTAACAGAAACATGGATTAAACCAAATGAGTATGTAGCATTAAATGAAGATAGTCCTCCCAGATACAGATATTCACCTATAAATTTAAAACCAGCCAATTTGTTAACTTCCCATTGTAGGGATTTTAGCGAACGGTGGGCGGAGCACAGACACACAGGAGGCTGTTTCAAGGTTATGGGAGATTTATTGAAGGCAATCGGTGAGCGGGGGTGCGCGTGTGGGTGCGTGTGTGTGGGTTGAAGGGCGATCGGGCGGTGAAGGGTCTCAGCCGCCGGCGGTTACAGACAAGGGGGCGGGGCGGAGCCATCACGTCTGAGTCACCTGAAACCTGAAAAAACACACAACAGCGGCCAGCAAACAGGAACGCGTCGGCAAAACTGCATAAGACACGCCAGAGAATTGCGCACAAGCTCGGACATACTAGTCTCTGCGAGTGAAATATCGCCCTTTTATACTCTCCCTTCCCTTGCTGGATGGTGGAATTCTTCCGTATGGTGCACCATTCACGAGCTGTGGGTGTGTCGGCGGCCCCGCCCCGCCCCGCCCACGTGCTCTCTGGTTGTCCAAAACATCTGGTGGCGCTGAAGCGGAACTGTCTCTTCTGCGCCACTGCGGTAGTCGCGCGAGGAGTGATCTTTGTTACCTGTGCGCCGGCTACCGGCCTGGCGCCACACCATGTAGATAATAATAGAACCACATCAGATCAGAATGTTGTACTCCCCTTTGAAAGACCAAACTAATTTAAATAATTTCCTCATCAAAATCATCAACTTGTGCACTGTATCCTGTGGGCTAAAATTCTGACCACTACACAGTTACTATTATAAGTTATTTACAAAATCAAGTATACTTACAACCAATTGCCCGGGTGCAGAGTAAAGTACCACACGGAACCAGAGAGTGAGGAAAAGCAAGGCCCAAGTTTTATTGTTCCGTTCCACCACACGAGATCCACACCATTGAGAGTCTCAAAAGTGATCTAACATCCGGAGCTGAAGCTACCTTATTTATACGGTTTTCTAAACACCAATATGTTTAGAAAAAGCTTTCCCATAATACCATTACGTACGCGAATCAACAATTTTAAGAGACCTTGTTCCCACGGAGTGTGCTGTTCTCATAGACCGTTATCTTGCGGCCTTCGCCGTTCCCAGGGGCAGTTATCGAGCAGGTGTATCCCAGCTCCAATACCCTTATAATTGGCCGGTCACATTTCATCCTTAAAAAATAACCTGTGTCAGTGTCAGTCCTGACTGGTCTATCGTGAGCAGAGGATTCTTCACACCTTCACACACTTATGAGTAAGTTTCTTTCATGTTTGTTCTACATTCCTGTTTTCTAATGTGGTTTCTTTCATATTTTGTTCTACATTTTCTGTTTATAACGCTTACACATAGTTTACCCTCTTTACTTTACTCTATACCATATAATATCCTTGTAATCCTTATACTCCTTTTATTATCCTTATAATATCTCCTTATAATATTCTGTATTCCTTTTGTGTGTGTGTGTGTGGCTGCATAGGCCTCTATGTGTGTGTGTGTCTCTTAGTTGACCTTCTGCCTGCATGCAGACGTACTCTCCCTACGGTCTGAGGCCTGCCGCATTTAATCAAATACATGTATTGTTATCCCCCTGCGCCTTGCTTATCTGTGTGTTGTGTCTAAGGTGAACATCCGTCCATACAGTCCACCAGCCCAGTGAATTCTCAATAAGATTACGTATTACTCATACTAGGTCTCCCTCGTGTTTATTTCATGTATATTTTATATACAACAATCCCTTACCTACAGCCATGTGAAAAATGTAGACCCCATGGAAATTGTTGGCTTTTTTTTTTTACATATTTGGACAAGCAAACCTTTGATCCTCTTTGAAACAGTGCCTATTAATAAACTTGATACACTATCAAATGACACATAAAATTGAAATATTGTAGTAAGTTTCACAATATAAATGAAGAAAAAACAGATCATTCATAATCCATAAAATTAGAATCGGTGTTCAAGAATGGGTCTCACTGATTAGGACCAGCTTAGGGTGTGCAGGTGGAACCTGTTTTATTTAAACCTCTCACATCTAGTGTCTGGTGTTCCCTTTGCTGTTGAGGTGTGTGGTGTCATCATGCCAAGATGCCTACAAGTCTGGCAAGAGATTTAAAAAGATCTCAAAATTATTTTAAATACATCATTCCAATGTAAAGAAAATAATCTATAAATTGTGCAGATTTCAATCGACTACCAATATGTCCAGGACTGGCCGTCCCAGCAAATTTAGCCCAAGAGCAGACCATTTGATGCAAAAAGAAATCTCCAAGAACACCAAAATTTCATTACAGGATCTGCTAGTAAGTCTAGCAACTCTTGGTGTCAAAGTGCATGCGTCTACAATCAGAAAGAGATTGCACAAACTATACCTGCATGTGAGGCATGCCAGGAAAAAGCCTTTGCAAGACTACAGTTTGCCAATGAGCATATAGGCAAAGACTAGGCCTTTTGGAATAAAATTCCTTTTGGAATTCGTCCTCTGTACAGACGAATCAAAGAGACAGCTGTTTGGCCACAGTAACAGCAGACATGTTTGGCACAGACCAAAGACAGATTTTCAGGAGCAGCAGCTCATACTAACTGTGAAGCGTGGTGGTGGAAATGTTATGGTTTGGGGTTGCTTTGCCGCCTCAGAGACTGGATAGCTTGCATGCATAATTGATAGTATGGAAGGAGGGCCTCGTGACATATAGAAAATCTTGTAGTGCTGCTAGATCAGTCCATCTCTCCAGCCTAATTGAAGGTAACAAAACTAATCCTAGATTCTTTTTAATACTGTAGAAAAATTTACTAGAAATAAGACCACAACAGAAACATCAATCATTATATAGCAGCGATTGTTTCATAAATTTTTTCATTGGTAAAATTTAACTATTAGACAGAAAATTCAGAATGTTAATTTAAAACCAGACAGTTTTATAACTAACCCTATAGATAATATAACAATATCAGATCAACGATTCAAATGATTTACTCCACTTCGAGAGACTGAACTAATTCCACAAATTTCTTCATCAAAATCATCAACTTGTATACTAGATGTATACTAGATTTTTCTTCAAACAGTTTATTCCAGAAGTAATCAAACCCCTTCTAAAAAATACTAAATTCTTCGCTTTGCACTGGTTATGTACCTAAATCATTTACACTAGCATTTAGCAAACCCTTGATTAAAAAACCTGACCTTGACCCCTGTCAATTGTCCAATTATAGGCCATTATCAAATATCCCCTTTATCTCCAAGATCTTAGAAATGGTTGTAGCACAGCAGCTATGCTTGTATGATGCTATGATCAGGGTTGTGTCTCCTTGCTTATGTTGCTTGACCTCAGTGCAGCTTTTGATACCACCAATCATACTATTCTCCTTGATAGACTAGAAAACGTTGTTGGCATTAGGGGAACGGCCCTCTCCAGGCTCAGCTCTTATTTGACTGATCATTATCAGTTTGTATGTTTCAGCAAAGCCAGATGATAGACACCAGCTTAATAAAGTTGAGGAATGTGTAAAGAACATCAGACACTGGATGCTTATTAACTTCCTTTTACTTAATTCTGACAAGACAGACCACATGCAGCTAGAAGTAAGCGTTCTGATTACATAGTAACTCTGGATGGACTTTCTGTTTCATCATGTGATTCATCATCAATGACTTTGGTGTGATTATTGACTCCAGTCTTTCATTTGATGCTCATGTTGATAATATATTACTAGGATAGCTGTCTTTCATTTTAGAAATATACTGCTAAGAAAATAAATATAATGTAACTACATAATGCAGAAAAATACATCATGTCAGCCAAGTGTGGGCCATGTGTGGCAATGATGGCACTGCAAACGTGACAGCAGACAACATTTGGGCCGATTGTGGATGGGGGTGTGTGGCCCAGATCATTCTAGTGATTGTGGGCCACATTTGGAATCAGATTGCAATTCTGGACAAGAATTTATGGTACTGCTATGTTCAAGCCAAGATTCTCTCTCTCTCTAAGGGGTGTCAAGATTAAAAAAGGAGAAGGTTTTGATAAGGTTACTCAAAATTACTCATCAAAATCAAACGAAATTTTGATAAGGTTACTCAACCTGAACAAAACATGCATTTTCATAACAAGATCATTGTATTTTCATAACAGATCAATATTGTATTAAAAAAATAAATAAAATTAAATAAAATAACAAAATAAATACAATTATTTTGTTTTAAATATTTTTAAAATAAATGCTTACGTGCATGTACTGTAAAATTTATATTTATATAAATAATACATTTATATAAATTATACAATTTATAATTTATATGTGTGTGTGTGTATATATATATATACACAGTATATATATATATATATATATATATATATATATATATATATATATATATATATATATATATATATACACACACACACACACACACACACACATGTGTATGTATCTATGTATGAAGCAAACTATAGCAGACATGTCATCTGAACGTCACCATATAGTAACCATGACAGTTTCCGTTAGCCCCCATTAATTAAGATTTATATTCTTTTATTATAATATTAAAATAAATATTAATATATAGCTCCAACACACATTAACCGCTTTTCCACTGTCAGACCAGTGTGAGCCAGGGCTTTCAACAGGCCGGGCTGAGTTAATAGCCTTGGACCTGTAGCACCGAGCCTAAAATCACACTGCAAAAACCCCTGGCCGTTGGTCCTGAGGAAACCCAAATGAAGCCCAATCAAGCCCCATAAGTGACAGTGGAAATGCGACTGGCCCTGGCATGCACTAGCATGCTTGCTTTTGGCCTGACAGTGGAAATGCGGCTATTGGGTGACTAATATAATACTTGTACATTATACCTTCAATTTCAATCTCAACAACTATGTAGCTATAACAACTAGAAAAGAAAATTGCCTCTGCTTAAAAAGTACACACATATGGAATTATTAGTTCTTAATTAATGTATGTGCATAATAAATAACCTGCTTCGTCTGACTCTCCGTGAAGACATGCCTTTTCTACGGTGAACCTCCTCCCCTAAGTATGTACATCTCACAGTTGTTTCCACCCATCTGCTTTAAGGTTCCCTGTGAGGTTTGGATTAAAACAAGGACATACTTTTACCTTCACAGATTCCCATCACATCAGTTATTATTATCAGTTAAATGTTATCATTTGTGTTGCATAGAATTGAGAAAATACATTTCTCTTGTCTTTGATTTCATAATCTGTAAAATGCACATACAATGCTTTACACAAACATCTCTGTAATTGTTTCTATGTAATTAATGGTAATGTGCAACTAAACTAAATTCAGCAGCACACCGTTAGACTGCTGTACATATTAGATTATTATTTAGATGATTAGATATTACTAAAATTACAACTAACTGTTTATTTAGTTCTCATATGAATTCCATTACTTACAGTGACGTGAGGTTCGTGGCTGGGGAGGCACTGACTCTTTCAAAGTCAGATTTACAAATATATTAATTAAACAGAGTAGCATAAATTCACCATTCAACTGGCTGCTTGTACACTGACTACTGGTTATGTTTCATATACCATATCAGCATTCTTTACACACACATAGGTAAGGTATATATTTGGCCAAAAAAGAATGTTAAATTTATAGCGACTCAGAGAGAGCGCATTTGCTCTACACCCTCCGTGTGTTCTAAATTTGCCATCACAATTCCACAATTCATACTCATTCAATACAAATGAAAGTATATACAGTCCACAACAAAAAGACAAATGTAGTTTTATACTTTAAAATAACTTAAATTTTTCTTATCTTGTTTTATATAATTTTTTTTAGTTATTATTAAAAAAAGGGCTGGTCTTTTATTTTTTATCATGGACTGTTATGCATGGTCTTACCTTTACTCATCTGTCATTACTCACATCATCAAATCCCAAAAACGCCTCCCTCACTTCACAGGCCACCTCACTTTTAGCCACATAATGCAAAATGACAGAGATCTGGGCTTTGTTTGTGACATCCGTTGTCCTGTCTACTTCTACAGCAACAAATAGGGCTGCATTAATCTCCTTTTTTATATCATTTCTAATCACATCACTTAATGCTTCAATTAAATTGTTCTGAATTCTGTTTGATAAGCCAGAAAACACAGTGGATGTCTCCAAATGTCTAGATAACCTATCATCTTTCTCAGCAAAAGCATGTAATAGTTCTACATAGTTGCCATGATTAGAAGAGGTCGTACTCTCATCGTTAGCTCGAAATGCTAATTGCTGTTTGGCTAGGAAGCAAGTTGCATTAATGAGGTCTTTTAAAATCTCTGTGTTTTCCTTTACCTTAGTATTGTGGACGCAAATATTTAGTCTCCGCTGTTCGTTCAAAGCCAAATTTATCCTTGTGCTTCCAAAAGTTTTTAAAGCAATTTGGCTTTGAATGTGAGTAGTTGAACTTTCATATCTGCTGAGGCTTCTTGGTATATTTTTCAAGTCACAAAATCCCGTTGTAGTCCAGACATTGTCACTCATTGAGAACAAAATGCAGGGAAAGCAGAAAAGGCGGTTTCTCATAGCACAACCACACAGTTAGTCTTTTCAGGTGTACCACTCCATTTGAAAAGAGCGCGTTATCTTCTGTCCCGTCATTTGAAGCAAATCTTTTAGCTCCGGCATCGGTCTTCCATTATTTATCACTTCCAGTTTTGATTGAAAGTCCAGTTTTGAGAAATGTTTTAGCTTATATATATATATAATCTTCCATTTTTGCAGTCAGGGCAACAAATAAAAATAAACAGACTGATGTAGTGCACTTGACTTTCTCTACTTGACTTTTTTAGCTACCATATTACCCACAATGCCATTTGTATGTAATACGTGAAGAAGAAGAATAGCAGAACAAGCCCGCATGCTCACACATGCCCCATTCAGTGAGGCAGAGGTACTGGCTGCCTCCACTCCTGTTTTTTCACTGCAAGATCAGCAAGACTAATATGTCATACACGTACGTGAAATACATGACCTACACTATGGAATGTGAGGACATATAATAAAAGTGTGTAAAAACATTACATTGGTGACATACAGAGAGATCAATTGCACATGCTCAAGTTGAGCAAAAAAAAAAAAATGAGCAGCTCAACCCAGTTTGTGAGGGATTGCACAATCCGAGAGGAGGCTCAGCTCGTCGCTGCCTCCCTTCGCATCTTTCCTCCGTATTTGAACAGGAAAATACACAAATTCAGCGATATTGACTATAAAAATCAATGGAATGATTGGAATCATACAACAATTACTTTTCTATCACTGTGATTTTTTAAAAAATAATTATTTGTTTTTTACATTTCATGATGAGACAGGGTAGGCCCTGCCTCCCCTGCCTCCCCTGTCCGCATGTCACTGATTACTTACAAACAGCAGCCAGGGGCCAGGTCCCCAAGCTGGCAGAGCGACAAGGTCTGTCTGGGTGACATTAGACTAAAATTTCTGCAGAAACAGATCCTTATACTTCATAAGCTTTGCCCAAATTTTCTTTCTTATGAAATCTTTTTGGATCTCATGGTGACTTGTGGTTACAGGCTGAGGAGGTGGAATGAAACAAATTACATCCTCAAATATATACCAGATCATGTCTTCTCTGGTGGGCCAGAAGAATCAGTTCTCTCCCACAGGGTGCATGCATTTCACTTTTACCTGAACCTCATCAATGCGGGTAATGATTCCTGGGTAGAAGTCTACGTCAAATTGTACAACACACCAATTTTGAAAGATTTCTGGGCCCCATTCAGTCTCTCTGATGTTGATGTGCTTGGTGAGTTGAAGCTGAATGCCTTTGTGTTATAGCATGTGCACTGTAGAATCTTGTGTACAGTGCACATGCAGCTAACATCATCTGCCCAGGAGAGGTAGTGACAACCTGGTGTATTCTCATAATTGATGGGACTTGGGGGATGCTGCCTGGCATGCCCTTCATTGCCCTGTCAATGGATGCTTCACATATGTACAACAGTTTAAGAGTGGTGCCTGTGTGCAACAAGGCCTCAAACAGATCCATTACATTGTGAATGTTGTGGCCGTGGCTTACCAACCAATCTGTACTCCTCTTCAGCACACCTCTAACCCCATCTGGCACCCCTTTCCCATGGCTGGCCTCAAAGAAATTCCACAGTCCAGCTTGGAATCCCTTTTTGTAGAGGAGGGAGGTGAAGTGGTAGAATTTCCCCTTCTGGTGGTACTGTGTACAAGGTACATCACTGAGGAAATGGACAACTGTGACAGCAGGGAAGAGGTTCTTGACATAGGACAGAATGAGACTTAGATGTTCCCATATGGCTGGAGGCCCCTGTAGTCATGATAGTGAGCTGCTGCTGAAGCACACTGGCTTAGCATCTGGTCCTACATATAAAATTCCAGTATGCAGCGTTGCTTGCTTTTGGGATGCACCAAAGTGCACTGCCTGGATCTCAGATACATATTTACATATGTAATACTCATATAAGTCCAAATGCATGATACATTCGTTCTTAGTTTTCACTGTCTTCTTGAAAGTTGTTTCAGTGTTGTCATTTGTTTGTCCTTTTGTGTCTCTGACCCACTGCATGTATTCCACCCGGGTGGAGCCTTCATACTCCCAGAGCAATGGTAAATCCTTGTCTTTGCAGTTCCCACAGTCATTATACATGCACTCTTTGCTGGTTTGGGCACAACATATCTCTGACATCAATGTTTCCAGTTCAGGGATGCTGAGCAACTTCAGGCTGTAAAGCTTTTGAGCTACAAAGTCCAAGTTCTCATGTAATTTACACAAGCACGTTTCCCTAGGTAGTGCATTGGGTGCACTACCCAGTAGGGCCGAAGTCTGCAAAACAGAGAATAGGAAACTGATTTTTTGGGATTATCTGCCAAGTATTTCTTGTGCAGTTTCTTCAGGGTGTCCACAAGGAAGCTCTTTTGCATCCTGGTCTTGACTTCTGTTGCAGTCTTCTTTTTCCCTGTTGTCATATGGCTTACATTGTCTCAGGTGCAAAAGGCTCTTACATTGTTTTTGAATTCCTCTTCTATTTGGACACATTTCTTTCTTGAGAAGGAGTATGGATTCCCTCTTACTGACTTCCATTGCCTTCGGATAAAGCCAAGGGTATTTTGGGCATATTTCTGTAGCCTGTATTTCTTCACAATATTCCCTGTCACTAGGTTACTGATCAGTCTTCTTTCCTGAGTTCTTCCTGCTTGTTGAATGTGTTGATGTAGGTCTCTGATCAATGTTTCATCAAACAGGGATTTCCTTGCAGTTGGAGTGTTTCTTAGCCTCACATATTGCACTTTTGTTGCTGGAGACCCTGACCTCAAGAGTATCCTTTGGAACCTTTTTTTATGTAGCACTTTTTCCCTTTTTTCAGCTGCTAAGGCCTCATGTAGCTCTTTCACTTTGGCCTGGAGCTTCTTTCTCTCTTTCTTGGAACGCTTTCGCCCCTCTAGCTTTTGCCTGCATCATACACACACACACTATCACACAATGATTATCACACAGCATACTGAACAAATGACTCAAATCCGAAGACTTGAGATGCGAACTAATCATTTCTGTTTCTGGGATTGCATGGTGCATTGCCTATGGGGCGGTCACCTAAGAACGAACGACTCGAACCCAAAGATTCGAGACATGAGCTAATCATTTCTGTTTCCGGTATTGCATGGTGCATTGCCTATGCGGTGGTCACCGGAAGAACGAATGACTCGATTTACTGTTTACTGTACAGAACCTATGGGAATGTTGCAGCGCATGCACAATCAAAAACAAAGATAAGATAAGAGATAAGATAAACTTTATTGTTTATCTAACTTATCTAAGTGTTTAACTTTATTGTTTATATTGTTTATCACACTGGGGAAATTCCCTCATTACAGCAGCTCAATTACACAAAAACAGATGGGAAAGAATACACATTAAATCGGAATAGAATTGAGGAAAATCTCTAAAAATATATATATATATATATATATATATATATATATATATATATATATATATATATATATATATATATATACACACACAATAGGAATAGAAAAATAAGAATAAAAGTAGTAAAAATAATAATAATGGTAATGTGTACACTATGAACACTGTACATTGGACAATGAATACAAATATGAATATATATATACAGATGCGTATCACCTTGTTTATAAACAGAAAAGTGATAAATGGACAATAGAGGGTGAGCAACAAATAATAATAAATGAATAAATGTTCATATTGCAGAATTATTGTGAATGTGTAGGTTGATGATGCAAAACAGCTAGCAATGCTACATTATGTTGCTTTTTGTATTAAATAGTCTGTCTGCTGTAGGGATGAAGGACCTGCGGTAGAGCTCTTTCTTGCACTGAGGGTGCAGCAGTCTGCTGCTGAAGGAGCTGCTCAGGGACCACAATGACTCATACAGGGGGTGAGAGGAATTTCCCATGATAGACACCAGCTTAGCTAACATCCTCCTCTCCCCCACCACCTCTATGCTGTCCAGAGGGAAGACCAGGACAGAGCTAGCCCTCTTAACCAGTTTGTTAAGATGTTTCCTGTCCCTCTCTGTGCTCCCAACTCCCCAGGAAACTACTGCATAGAAGATAGCAGATGCTACCACAGTGTCATAGAAATATTTTAGCAGGGTCCTGCACACACCAAAAGACCTCAGTCTCTTCAGCAGATGGAGATGACTTTGGCTCTTTTTATACAGGACATCTGTGTTTATGGACCAGTCCAGTTTATTGTTGAGGTGAACAACCCGGAATTTATACGTCTCCACCCTCTCGATGTCAACACCCTGGATGCTCACCGGCGTAGACCAGGGTGGCCTCCTGTGGAGGTTGACTACAATCTCCTTTGTATTGTTGGCATTGAGGCAGATGTGGTTTAATTCTCATCAATTGACAAAGTCAGCAATGACCTCCCGTAATTTCTGATCGTTCTCCTCTGATACACATCTAACAGTGACCGTATCATCAAAGTACTTCTGCATGTGGCAACTGCTAGTGTTATGCCTGAAGTCCACTGTATACAGAGTGAAGAGAAAGGGAGCGAGCACTGTACCCTGTGGTGCTCCCGTGCTGCTAACCACCACATCAGACATACAGTCCTGGAGCCTCACGTACTGTGGACTGTCAGTGAGATAGTTGATGATCCATGCAGCCAGATGGTGGTCAACTCCAGCTCCCAAAAGCTTCCCCCTAAGTAATGATGGCTAAAATTTATTGAAAGCACTGGAAAAATAAAAAAAAACATGGTCCTCACAATGCTCCCAGTATTCTTCAGGTGTAGAAGTGATCTGTGCATCAGATAAATAATGATGTCATCAACCCCAATGCCTGGTCGGTAAGTGAACTGTAGGGGGTCTAGCTCTGAGCTCACTAGGGTTCACAGCTGTTGCAGTACAATCCTCTCCATGGACTTCATCAGGAGTGAAGTTAAGGCTACCAGTCCAAAGTGGTTGGGCTCCCTAGGATGCACAATTTTGGGTACTGGAACCAGACAGGAAGTCAACGAAGGTTAACGATGACCTCACTGAGCTGATCTGCACAGTCTTTAAGCAGTCTGGAGCTGATTCCATCTGGGCCTGGGACCTTTCTTACCTTGATCTTCTTTAGCTCCTCCTTCACCTGATTGACTGTCAGAGAGATAATGCAGGGGGAAGTTATTAATCATCCCTGATGAGTGGTATGGGGGAGGGGTGTGAAATCTCCTTGAGTGGAGAGGTGTAAACTGTGTGATGCTGATATTTCAGAAGCTCTGAGGTGTGAGTTGGATGATGCCGATATTCCTGAAGCCCTGAAGGAGGAGGAGGGGGTGCCTAATGGTAAAAAAGGGAAAGGTTGAGTCACTGACAGGTCTGAGGTCTGGTAGAAGGAGGGAGGAAATGGAGCTGAATCAAATCTATTAAAAAACAGATTTAATCATTTGCCCTGTCACAGTCGCTAAATATAAGGCCCTTCCCACTGTTTTTGTTCTGACCTGAGATTGTTTTCAGTCCCCTCCAGACCTCCCTCATGTTGTTCTGTTGAAGGCACTAGGGACACACCGGATGTTCGGCAACCGAAATTATTAATTAATAAGTGAAAAGGCAGAATAAATTTGACCGAACAATGACGTGTTTGATGACGTGCCCAAAAAGCCTAGCAACCAGAGTGAGATGCACGAATGTCACGCCCTCGATGAGGGGGCGCGCACGTGCACGAGCTACGTGCACGAGCTACGTGCACGAGCTACGTGCACGAGCTACGTGCACGAGCTACGTGCACGAGCTACGTGCACGAGCTACGTGCACGAGCTACGTGCACGAGCTACGTGCACGAGCTACGTGCACGAGCTACGTGCACGAGCTACGTGCACGAGCTACGTGCTCTTCGGATGTTGATGGAAGTTTACTGTTCACACGTGCGTTTGTTTTGTTTCTGTTCTGGAGTATTCTGTCATGTCGCAAGACATAAGGGAGTAGAGTATGTATTTATTTAAGGGCAGGCAGACAAATCCAAATTGTAATCCAAAAAGGGTAGTCAAAACAGGTCGGGCGATCGGCAAACAGGCATAAACGGGGAAAGCAGGAATCACAGAAAACAGGTTCAAAACACAAAACAAGTCACATGAACTAATACTATGAACTCGGAGCGCAAAAACCAGTGGGTACTAAATGAACTAATCTATAGATTAAACTAACTAAATCTATCAAGGAACATAACATATCTAACTATACTATATTTACTATAATACTCCGTGAGGTGTAAAGGGACGCGAGCGGTATATATCCCCAATACAATCAGCCGTATATAACCAAATAGAACCATTTTTTTGCACTCTTGTCAATGCACTTTTTAATGCATTTTTTGTTGTAGGCTACAGAGTGTTCCATTCTTTCAGCAGTCTAACATAGGCTATTCAAGGGGGGCTCAAAGATGACCATGTCATGTCTCGAGACGTAACGACGATAGGACGGATGCAATTGCAGTTTGACAGTTTTATTAATGAGAGACACAGGCAGGTAAATCCAAATCATAATCCACAAACGTAATCCAGAAACATGCAAAGGTCAGGCAATCGGTAAACAGATATAAACTGGGCAAGGCAGAAATCAATGTAGTGGTCACGGAAAACAGGGTCGAGAAACAAAACAAGAAACATAAACAATAGCAGGAACTGTGAGCGGAGAAACCAGCGTGGACTAAATGAACTAATCTAAACATGGAACCTAACATGGACAATAACTAAGACTATGACTGTGGTAACTATCGTAAGGACTGTAAACTAATTTAATCTAATATAATATTCTGCGCCGTGTGCTGGGAGGCGTGCGGTATATATACAAACCTAATCAGCGTCAATTGCTGACGGTTGACACCAATCTAGACACACGTAAAACAACAGCCAATGACAGAACAGGGAGGAGACATAACAGAAACATACCAAAGCATGTGTCCAATGTACACAATGTCACGATTGTCAACAAACGAGAAGCAGGTGCTTGCGCACGCGTGCCCACATGCTCTCCAACGCACTGCTTAAAGGGGAAACCGTGACATAACCCCCCCAAGGGCGCTCCTCCTCCCCAAGAGCGCCATGAAACATCCACCTCTATTGGTGGTCCCGGCCCCCTGGGCAAAATGTCCCCTTCTGAGGAAGCTGTCCCGCTGCCCTGTCCTGCTCAGGAAGCTATCCTTCTGCCCTGTCCTGCTGAGGAAGCTATCCTGTTGCCCTGTCCTGCTGAGGAAGCTATCCTGCTGCCCTGTTCTGCTGAGGAAGCTATCCTGCTGCCCTGTCCTGCTGAGGAATCGATCCTGCTGGCCTGTCCTGCGGAGGAAGTTGTCCCACTGTCCTGCCACGCAGATGTCGCTCAGCTTTCCTGCTGCGCCGAGGACGTCGCTCCACTTTCCTCCTCCGCCAAGGATGTCCCTCTGCTGTCCTGCACTGCTGAGTACGTCCCTCTGCTTTCTTGCACTGCTGAGTACGTTGCTCTGTTGCCCTGCTCCACCGAGGATGTCGGTCTGCTTTCCTGCTCTGCCGAGGACGTCGCTCCATTTTCCTGTTCAACCGAGGATGTCGCTCCGCTTTCCTGTTCTGCCGAGGACGTTGATCTGCTTTTTTGTTATGCTAAGAATGCCGCACAGTCTCCTGATTCAGCTGAGGACATTTTGCCCAGGGGGCCGGGACAGCCAATAGAGAGGGATGTTTCATGGCGCTCCAGGAGGAGTGCCTTTTGGGGGGTTTATGTCACGGTTTCCCCTTTAAGCAGCACGAGCATGTGGGCGCACGTGCACGCATAAGGTGCGCGAGCACCTGCTTTTCGTTTGTTGACAATCGTGACATTGTGTACATTAGACACGTGCTTTTTGTTATGCTTCTGTTATGTCTCCTCCCTGTTCTGTCATTGACTGTTATTTCACGTGTGTCTAGATTGGTGTCAGCCGTCAGCAATTGACGCTGATCATGTGTGTATATATACCGCACGCCTCCCAGCAAATGGCGCGGAATATTAGATTCGATACGATAGAGTAGATTAGTTTAGATTCCACACGATAGTTTATCACAGTCAAAGTTATTGTCCATGTTATGTTCCATGTTAGATTAGTCTGTTTAGTTCACACTGGTTTTTCCGCTCCCAGTTCGTAGTCGTAGTTTATGTTTCTTGTTTTGTTTCTCGACCCTGTTTTCCGTGACCAGTACATTGATTCCTGCCTTGCCCAGTTTGTCTGTTTACCGACCGCCTGACCTTTTGCTTGTTTCTGGATTACATTTGTGGATTACGATTTGGATTTACCTGCCTGTGTCTCTAATTAATAAAACTGTCAAACTGCAATTGTATCCGTCCTATCTTCGTTACGTCTTGAGTCATGACAGACCACATCAAAATATTTTTATTGTATTAATTTATTTATTTAAAGTTATATTGTGCCTTGTTGGTAGCCTATGACTGCTGGAATGAAAAAAATAATGTTCAGTGTTAAATAAAAATTTTGAAATTGTTATTTTTGTCATTTGATTTTTTCTTTGAAAAGCAAAACAAAATAGTAAAAAGCACATTTTGACTATTTAATTTAAGCAATGGTGAAAAAAAAAACGGCAAAATAAATGGAAAAAGCGCGAAAAAAACGTGTTCGGTATTCGGCCTTCGCCTTCGGCAAAGAATTTTCATTTCAGTGCATCCCTAGAAGGCACTCCTCCAACTTTTTTCTGTATCTGTCTTTTCCTTTCCTTATCTCCCCTCTGATCTATTTTTGAACGCTCCTCAGCTCTTCTTTGTCCCCCAATCCGAACAGTCTCTTTATTTCCTTTAGCAGGGCTTTGAGCTCAGGAGTCACCAAGGGTTTGTTGTTGGAAAAACACCGAACCTTCTTCTTAGGCAAGGTGTTCTCCACACAGAAGTTAATGTAGTCTGTTACACTGTGAGTGAGACTGCCAATGTTCTCCCAATCCGAACTACAAAGCATTTCCCAGTCCCTAGACTCAAAACAGTCTTTAGTGCTTCACTGGTCTCCTCAGTCCATTTTCTCACATACCTTGTGATTGGAGGATGTTTATTCACCAAAGGAATGTAGACAGGGAGCAGATCGACCAGGTTGTGATCTGAGCGATCAAGCAGAGGAAGAGGTGAAGAGCTGTATGCATCTTTTGTGTCTGCATACAGTAGATCCAATGTTTTATTGCCCCTAGTGTGGCATTTAACGTACTGTGTGAAGGTGGGGAGTGTTGAGGACAGGGAAGCATGATTAAAGTTGCTGGAGATGAGAAGGAGGGACTGTGGGTGCTATGTCTGCAGCTGTGACACAACAATGTGTAGTAGCTCAGGGGGTCCCAAACTTTTCCAGGGCAAGGCCCCCCAAATGGCATTAACATTTGACCGAGGCCCCCCTTTTGCAAGATTTCTTTAAAACACATTAAAAATACAGACTTCTGAATATATATCCCTTTTTTATTAATAATTACATCTTACATCTTTACATTACATTACATTAAGAATTGATTGTGTGTGTGTGTGGTTGTCTGAGAGTGAGAAAGAGAAAACATACTAGTGGGAGGGATGGGCACACCAAATTTTTGAGGCCCCTGGTGGCCCCCAAGGGGGGAGCAGCCCCCACTTTGAAAACCACTGTAGTAGCTCACATGGCGCTGTAGCATCAGCTGATTGGGGGGATGTAGACAGTTATTGCGATGACGTGCAAGAACTCCCTTGGCAGGTAATATGGCTGCATGCTAACCACTAGCAACTCAATATCCTTAGTGCACCGCTGCTCTTTAACCCTAATATGCCCAGGTTTATACCACCTCTCATTCACAAACATCACTATTCCCCCACCCTTCCTCTTACCACTCTACTTTACTCAGCTGTCCGCTCTCACAAGTTGAAATCTGTCCAGTGTAACCAATGACTCCATACTGAGATCGTTCAACCACATCTCAATGAAGCACATGCTACACTCCTGGTACTCCCTCTGCAGCCTGGTTAATGCCGTTAGCTCTTCCATCTTATTGGAGAGAGATCTCACTTTAGCCCATAATAACGGACGGAATTAATGGTTTATACTGTATTTTTCTCTCCCGGCATTTAAGTCCAGCTCTGCTTCCCCTTGTCCTTCTCCTAGTTTCCTCTGGGATCACCGGTCTTTCTGTAAGAAGTATCCTGTTGTTGCTCCATGCTAACAGCTGCTCCCTAATGTAAACAATAGAGCCGTGGCTGAATGGGTCTCCCAGTGCAGAGCGGTAGAGTCCAACAAACAGACAAATAAATATTGCTAACATCCACAATTGTGCATCCACATCTGCATACACAACGACGAAGATTAGTGTAGAAAAAATCACAAAGAAAGCACAAAAAACAAGGGAAATATACTAAACTTAACCAAAAAAGATCAGAGCTGCTGCTACAGGCTGCCACTCGCACGGCGACCTAAGTTCAAGAACGAATCACTGTCTGAGACAACTCATTGTTCCCGAGTCATATTAAAGATTAGTTCAAAATGAACGAATCATTCATGAATGACACATCACTAGTTCTCACCAACAGCACTGGTTCTTACCGAAGGTGAGATTGCTTTCTGTCTTGAACGATATTGCTGTAGGCAAGTAAAATTATCATCATATTTTATTTACTGTCGATATGCAACTAGCGATAGGTGTTTGTTTTTTTTCGCACTGTCAGGCTGCGTGGTTCGTTGGGAAGTGCAGTTTAGACCATGTTTAGCTTCTCTAATATGAGATTAGAGGTAGCAGTATGAAGTTAAAATTATGTCAATAAGATTTGCATGCATGGAAATCAGGTTTCATGTGTAAGAAAAAAAAAGATTTGCAGCATTTTACTGTTGTTCGTAAGTGTGTTTCATATGTTGTGAAACTGGAGCTTCATGTTAACGTAAAATAAATATGATCTATATTTTCTGTCCCTCTTGTTCCTGTTTGTGTGAGTGTGCGTGATTGTTACGGCTTCCAGTGCAGTACACTTCTGGCACTATTCGTGTTTCCTTTCCATTATTGCGAATATTTTTCCTTGTTGCACTGTCCTGTGCTCATCGTATGTTTTTAATCTCATGTTCCAGCTACTCCTCACACTGCCTGTCTGCTCACTTCCCAATGTCTTGCCTCCCCTGTGGTGCGTTGGCTGAGCATTTGACCTTCATGCGGTGGACCTGAGTTTGAATCCTGACCTTGACTACTCTATTAAACTAACCTTTCTGACATTCTTTAATAAAAACCTGTTTTTGCCTTGGATTCCAGTGTTTGTGTTATGCATTTGGGTCCCCTTTTATCTGTCTTTAATGATATAATTGGCTGCTGGAATAACTCGTGTCTTTCACACACAAAGTAAATAAGGACTCTTTTTTTTTTTTTACTTTCATAGTTAAAAAAAAAATAGTTTACTTTTATGACATTTGGCAGATGCCCTTATCCAGGTCAACTTGCATCTATCTCATGCATACAACTGAGCAGTTGAGGATTGCTCATGGGTCTAGCAGTGGCAGCTTGGCAGTACTGGGATCTGAACTCATGATATTCAGATCAATGGCATTACCTGTGAATGCAATCATCTGGTAAATTTACATCTTTTCCATCTTTCTGCAGCAATCCTCCCAAAGCAACCTTTGGAAGTCTCATGTGTATGGCTTTCTTCAAGTCATTCCATAGCATCTCTATTGGGATGAGGTCTGGGCTCTGACTTGGCCACTCCAAAAGGTGGATTTTGTTTTTCTGAAGCCATTTTGTTGTGGACTTGCTCCGGTGTTTTGGGACATTGTCCTGTTGCATCACCCAACTTCCATACAGTTTCAGCTGACATATAGACATTCTCACATCATCCTGAAGAATTGTCTGATATACTTGGGAATTCATCTTCCCCTCAATGATTGCAAGCTGGCCAGGCCCTGATGCAGCAAAGCAGGCCCAAATCATGACGTTTCCTCCACCACACTTTACGGTTGGGGTGATGTTTTCATGGTGATATGCCGTGCCCTTTCTAAGCCAGATGTAATGCTGTGTGGTTTTTCCAAATAGTTCAATCTTAGTTTCTTCAGTCCACAAAACATTTTGCCAATACCGCTGTGGAGTATCAATGTGCTCTTTTGCAAACTTCAGGAATGCAGCAATGTTCTTTTTAGTAAGCAGTGGCTTCCTTCGTGGTGTCTTGCCGTAGAGACTCTGCTTGTTCAATGTTTTACGTATTGTAGACTCATGAACAGAGATGTTAGCCAGTTCCAATGACTTCCAAAAACAATTTGTTTTTAATCCCTGGTTTTAGACATATACAGCAATAACAAATACATTATAGCTTGAGTACAGATTTAAAAACAACACTAAAAATGTTCTAATTAAGCAAATTAAACCTATCTGGGATGACATAATTAAAGGTGTCAAACCTATAATTGGATATTGCTGTATTTTTAAAGGCAGTTATCCATAAAACATTTTTACATATCCTAGTTAGAGGTCATGCTTGGTATATGGTGCTGTGAAAAAGTATTTGTCCCATCTTGATTTCTTTTGTTTTTTTGTATATCTCATTAAATAGTTTCAGAAATTAAAACAAAGTCATAAAATCAATATAAAAGAAAGGAAACCTGAGTAAACACAAAATACTTTTTTAAAGCATAATTTTATTTATTGAAGCAAAAAAGTGATTTAATGCCAACTTGGCCTGTGTGAAAATGTATTTGCCCCCATAGTTACTAACAATCCAAATCTATGTAACTGCATTCATAATGGGGTTCAGTGTCACTTAATGGAGGTACAGATGGATGCAAGTGCAGATAAGAGTTTTATTATATGAGAGATAGTCAAAATGGGCAAAAGGTCAGGCATTCCGCAAACGGCATTAAGAAGGCTAGACTAAAATCAAAGAATGCTATGCTATAAACAAGATCAAAGCCATAAAAGAAAACACATGGAATAAAGGCCTGGCACAGTGATAACACTCAATACTTTGCAGCGCATATAGACACATGAGGGGCTTAAATAACAAACATAATCCATGGTTAACACAAAACAGCTGAGACTAATGATGACACAAGGGAACAACCACTGACAATACAGGGGCAGAGACAGGGCAGAAATCATAACAGATGCATGTATAGAAAGTAAGCAAAATCAATGTCACTGAAAACCTGGAAGCGTGTGCTCACGCTTCAAGCTCGGCTTGCGTGCTACAGCACTAGCGTGAGGGGAAGTCGTAACAGAAACCCCCCGCCTAAAGGCGCTACTCCCAGAGCAGCAGAAAAAACTGCCTTCACAGTCCCTCAGGTCCCAAGACAAGTATTTTCCTGCAGATAGTATAGAAAATATCTATGAAGTGTAATCAATATGTATGACGAACATTTAGAATTATTACTTAGGCATAATCTATATGTGTAATCAATATTTAGTGGCATAATCTAAATCCATAGAACACTTTTTAATCAAGGTATATTCTAAGTGTGTATTGAGTTATTCTGTGTCTTACTGTACAATAATTGTTCTTCTGTATCTGCTGGCACTTTTCTGCACAGAAATAAACTGACATTGGATATTCGCTTTTGCAAGTAAATAACTTTAAGGCCAGATACCAATTAAGCGGTTATGAAAGGGCCTCAGGAAGGGAGGTAGAAATCAGCTAGGAAAGCAGATAGAAACAGACAGATGCTCATGGAGACATAAGAAGGGAGTGTTGATCAAGGTCAGGGAAAAAACAAAACAAAACAAAACAAGGACTCTGTCTGAGTGAAACCTTTTTGTAAAAAAGAAACCTTGTCCTCATAAAACCTTTTCAAGAAAAACAAGTACCTGTGCATGCTCCACAAATTTAAGGTAACATATAGACGGATTCGAATTCGGAGTTCGATGGACTAGGACGCGAAGTTGGAGGCTCCTGCTGATTTCGATTAAAATTGTAATTAAGTAGCGCTTTTCGATCATACAATAGATTTTGACTTATTCTACTCCGTTTCCTTGATTGCACTTTTACCTTTGTGGTACGTTAAAATGTCTGGAAAGAACACGAAAACCTGTGGTAGCATTCAGACATGACTGAGGCCAAGTGTGCACACCGCGAGCGAGTCTCCTTCTTCCCCTGAATCCGCGCCGCCGAGCGGTGACTTTGACTTCGCCGCACTCAGGCTTGAGTTGCCGGCTTCACTGAGGAAGGACATTGCCAATATTTTTGAAAAGGAGCTCCAGGAGATTCTCAGGGATACGCTGTCTATTATCCAGCTTGACCTGCAGGCCATGAAAACACAGCTGGCTAGTGATAAAGTTGCTACCGAGGCTACCATATCAACACTGAAAGGTACTGTTGTGGAAATGGAGCACGCTCTCTCCGGTTGCACCGATGACATAGCTCACATGAAGACTACTATTGAGTCTCTCACTGCGACCGTGACTCAATTAGAGAATAAATGTGAGGATTTGGAGTCGAGGTCATGGTGCAATAACGTTAGGATAGTCGGAGTTCCAGAGGGTGCTGACACATGTACAACTGCTGCTGTAGCGGCCTTGTTAAAAGAGGTGTTTGGTCTGGAGAAGGAGCCGGTTTTGGACCGGTCCCACCGGACCCTTCAGCCGAAGCCTAAGCCTGGTGAATGACCACGAGCTATAGTGTGCGATTCCACTATCGCACTGCGATTCCACTATCGCACTGCGATTCCACTATCGCACTGCGATTCCACTATCGCAGTGACTGTGTTGACATTTTAAGCCATGCGAGAGAGCTCCAGTGGATTAAAATGAGGGATTTGACCATCTCTGTTTTCCCTGATTACACAGCCAAGATAGCCCGGGCCCGGGACGCATTTAACGAAGTTCCGCGTCAACTTCGTGGTATTGAGGGCGGTCGCTATGGAATACTTCACCCAGTTCGGCTTCACATTACATATAACGGTATTCAGAAGGACTTTATTTCAGCAGAGGAAGCAGGAGACTATGTTAAACTCTTGATATCGGGGTGAACTGTATCACGTACACAGCGGCGTCTTTTTCGCTCTTCTTTTATTTTTATTTTTTACACTTGGCCTTCCAGCTATACAGTATTTGGATTTTTATTGAAGATATTGTCGTTGTATTACTTCGCCTAGAGTTTGTGTACTCACTCCTCTTAAATCTACTTTGGTATTAATGTGGTTCTCTGTTTTATGGTTCTGACTGGGTTAGAGTTTCTGTTTATTTAATTTTATTAGTGTTTTTTCCTCGGCTTTATGTGCTACACTGTTATATTATTTGTTACAAGTCTTTAAAAGTTAAGGGCATTATATTTGTTATTGTGCACCGACTGTTTATCAGACTTGAAGTCAGTAGGGGCTTTTTCTCTTACTGGAACTTTTTGTCTTGGTAATTTTTTTGGTTAGTTCAGCTTACTCTCCGAGTTGTTTTCACATTGTGGACAACTCTATGGTTATTGTGGGAAACACTGCTGTCTCATTTGTTTTATGGAGACTTTGGGTGTGTGTGTGTGTGTTTGGGGGATTGTGAGAGTAAACAAAACATGCCAATGCTTTGAAGGATGTGAATTGGAACAGAGTAATGTTGGTCAATTACGAATCTGTTTTTAGAGGATTTAAACCCAACATGATGAAAAATTATATTATAAAATTCAGGCAATTTTACTGAGGTTATCTCATACAGTGTGGTAAGTAATAATCTGGAAAGACCTTTGTAATATCACAGTCTAAAATTGGATTTAAAGAGAAGCAAATCAGTAAATGAATCACATGTAAATGAATCACATGAAAATGAATCATATGAAAATGAATAAATAAATTAAAAGAAGATAACATAGACATTGAAAGGAAATTCTCTTATATCATGTACTCTCATATTATGAACTGCTCTCAAATACCTATGATGAATGTATTCATTTGATTACCTCTTTAAATAAGCTGATCAACTGCTATCCTTGATTATATTATTATGTATTTCAGTTATGTTATCAGTGTATAAATACTTTTGGTTTGCATGAATAAAGTGGGATGTCTTTATGAGCATGCAAGAAGTCAGTGTGTGTTCATTTTAGACCCCCCCAGGCCTGAGCACTCCACGGTAAACCACACTTTCTAAATGTTAATAGAAGTTAATGGTAAAACAGGCTGGAAGGCATGATGGACTATCTGACAGGCATAAGGCATAATCTGAGATTCCTGAGATACGTGAAATCCCACAGACATGAATAATTAATTGTGGCGAAGAAGATTGGTCTGTTTTTAATGAGGAAAGGCAAACAATGAGTACGCTATGGAGAAAAGTATAAAAAAAAAAAAAGGGCTATGTGTGTTTGCATAATTTAGACTTTCTGCAGACTGTCTCACTTCATTGTTCAATAAAGTTTATTTATTTTTTGACATCTACTAAACTCTCTGTCTCTGAAGTTTATGACTTCAAAGACTGTTTCCCATGACATAATTGTCGATCCCCGAGCATGATTGACTACAAGCGAAGAGGGAGACTGAAGCTGTGAGGACTGTCCTGTGGGAAAACTGTGCAAGTGTGGCCACTCATTTTAAGGTAAGCAGTTTTCTGCTTTTTTAGACAAATACTTGCGTGACTTTCCTACGTTTCGGCCTGAGACTGTTTTTTTCCCCTCACAAAAGCTCCTTCAAATTATGAACTAAATCAAGAAAAGAGGGTTTTTAGATCTCAAAAATTTAAAACTGTATGCAGAATATATGTGTATATTGTGGTGTTTTGTCTTGAGCAGTGTGTTTGCAAGCCTGCAGTGTCTAGGTGTAAAAAGGAGTCAGATTGGATACTGAGGAATGTGGACCGACACTCAAGGCCTAACATTGTTATTTACAGTGTTTACAGTGTACTTGCTGAACTGCTGAACTAAGTTATTATGTGACACTGTAAGAGAGAACCAAGTGATTATGTGACGTTCTTAGAGAGAACTAAACGTTGGGCCCAGGGAATCCTAAGCAAGGTCACGCAAGAGGCGTGTTGAAGTGTGAAATAATTTGGGGTGTACGTCTTGTATTGTTAAATGTTACATGTGCTGGTTGCTGTTATATTTGATGATTGCAGGTTATATGTGCTAACTGCTGTTTTAATGTGCTGATTGCTGTTTGAGAATTTTATATGTGCTGAATGTGGGTTTAAGAATTACATTAGTATTTTTTGTTGAGTGATTGATCCTAGTTTGGGGGCTGTACGGTCGTTGTCTTCTTTTCTTGAGTGAGTTTCTGGCCAATTGGCCACGTGACTCTGATCCATCTCTGTGTGGGTGACCTGTATCAATTGCCACTGACCCAAAAGTATCATAAACTCCACACTAATCTGAGCAGGAGAACGCTCTAAATCTGTTGAGTCAGCATGTCTGAATTCTTCATTTTTGAGTGACGTTCTCCTGTGGTAATGATCGCGGAGTCATGGGGTTCAGAAACTATGGCAGTGCACAGTTGTTGGACTCTCCTCGGTGAGTGACTGGTGGAACTGAGTTGAGGGTGTCCATGCCAAGCGAGATTCCACTTAGGTGAGGGGCAGCACTCTGGGAGAGTTACATTAGGAAGATATCACTCTGTTATTACATGTGACTGAATGAGAGCTAGAATAAGGTGAGAATGAGAATGAGAATGAGCTCCATACATAAGGAGACAGGTGTGATTGATGAGCTCTGAAAATTAGTTTTGGAGACAGTGTGAATGTTGCATGAATCAGTGTACATGAGTGCTCGAAGGCCTCAGTGTGTGTGTGTGTGTTCTTATCTGCACAGACAGGTCTGCATCTGTGTGAAAGAGAGAGTGGGAAAAAAACAACACAGCTCTGTCTGTCTGTGTGTGTGTGTGTGTGTGTGTGTGTGTGTGTGTGTGTGTGTGTGTGTGTGTGTGTGTGTGTGTGTGTGTGTGTGTGTGTGTGTGTGTGTGTGTGTGTGTGATCTTCAAATTGAGCTGGGTAACACAGAACTTTGTGAGATAAGTCTGCTTTTTCATAGTTGGTTTGAATCTTGTTTGGGTGATTACATCATTTGTACAGACTGTGGAGTGTGAGTGTGGGACTGCTTGTATTATAATAATTACTTTGGTATGAATAACTGCTTTAAGTGTTTTAAAAATTGTGGAGCAGTCAAGAACTTGGCATTGTAAATATTTTGGACATCTGCCAGATTGCCTGTTGTGTAAACCACTTAGAACTTCTAGACCTGTAATATATAAAAATATTTCCAGATTGTGTGATCCAGAAAAGGAGACTGGGTACGTTGCACGACAATTTACTGAAGGCGGAAAAGATTCTCCAGTTACTTAGAATCTCGATAGTTAGACTTGGAAAATGATTCATTGTCATAAGGAAGTGTGAAAACTCATGCTTGTCAAGCATAGATTTGACTTTTTTTTTTTTTTAAATTGTGGAGATGAATTTTTCTGTTCTCAGCCTTTTGTGTGCTCCAGGTCAGAAATGTGTTTTTTGTTTTTTATTAAATTTGCAAAGATTTCAAACAAACTTCTTTCACGTTTTCATTATGGGGTATTGTTTGTAGAATTTTGAGGAAAATAATGAATTTTATCCATTTTGGAATAAGGCTGTAACATAACAAAATGTGGAAAAAGTGAAGCGCTGTGAATACTTTCCGGATGCACTGTACATCCTGTTCTGGATTGTCCTGCCTACGTTTTGGATTTGTCTGCCCCGATCATTAATAAACATCTCTAAATTTTCATCTGCATATACTTAAAATGAATCATATTTCATGAACTAATAATATTAATTACTTAAATGTGTTTAAAACAACAGATGTGTTTTGAAAGATGTTTTTTATTTTATTAAAAAAAACAAAAAACAAGAACAGTTATTGAGAAGGGGGGTGCTGCGGAGGTTAGGGGGTTTAATATTTTTAAAATAGTTTTTAATTGATATATTTTATATATTATATTTTGCTTGCATCAACTGTCGTGACAGCACTTTATCGGGGTGGAGATGGGAGGGCTGTATTGGGTTGCTTAGGTATTTATTTTTATTTGTTGGGTTATTTTTATGCTTGATTACAAGAAACATTTTTTAAAAATTATGTAGGGTTACGGGATTAATTTTGAGTTCATAAAAACAAACAAATCCAATCAGGCTATTGGTACTATGACACTGCTTATGAACTTTCTCTGACTTTAATCCTAAAGTTATGATTAGTCCACGAGTGTGTGCATGTCAAAGTGTGACATCGGCACCAAACAACCAATTGTTTAACATGTATAGAGCAAAATCCATTTGTTCCTCTGATGAGGAGACCGCATCACCAACCGCATCACCACCCGCATTGCATATGTACCACCACAATGCAGTACATACCATTTGCAGTATAGTAGGGGCGTGGCTTCAATGTGTAACATTTTTAATGTGATTTTTAACTCTTTCTCAGCAAAGTATGTTGAGATGTCCACAGGATTTTGAAGAAATGGTGAAACCAATGCGACATGAACTAAGTTTGAATTAGATGCACCACTTATATGTCACTTTGCTCACAACTAATTGGTCCAATTTCAGTACAGGTCCCTTGTCTTCTGTGCTTGTTGTTATTTTTTTTCTTTCTTTAATTCTTTTTGTTTACTTTACATGCATTTATATCACTCACTCCACCTTGAATTAACAATTTTAGGTTATTATGCAAAATCACACCCATATGAGTTGTCACAGCACAGCCGTTACAATTGGAGAAAAATGTACCATTATGTAAGGTGAACCACATCCTGCAGTTTTGTAATTAGCAAATGATATTAATTTATATGTTAAAATTGTCTTGTGGAAAAGGGTTTTTAGTATGAAATGTACATTTTCTACATTTCAGATAAATTGACTTATTTCACAGTAAATTTATCTGTATAAAAAACATATATTGTTAATTTGCCAACAAATGAAGCCATTTATGTGAGTTAGTTCTTAGTCTTATTACTATGTTTCTTTTTTCTTTTTTTTTGTGGGGCAAATTGTACCAGACGTGTTAGGGTTTGTACTAATTTAAAGCAGTTTGTTTTTTTTTATTCTCTATGGAATAGAAATATTATTTTTCATTGAGTACTGCACAAGTGATGTTTAAAAAACTGTAATATGCCTGAGAAGGGAATGAGACGATGCGTGAGATTTATGCTGTGGGAATTGCCCTCGTGCATGACCAGTATCTGAACTCTGTGTGAAATCACACAGGCCTATTTATAGGCATGCCCCAATATGATAAAGCTGTACGTCTTGTTCCGTTCTAAGGGAACAGGGTTACATGTGTAACCCAGACTTTCCCTTTCAAAGCGAAGTCAACACCGCTTGAGCTTCACGCTGTGGGAACGATTATACCCAATCTGTCATATTGAGGGTATGGCCTGTTCAAAAAGGTCTGAGCCCGAGGATCACTGCAAGACCTTCAAGCCCGTGGTGGAATCCATGTCCAAACTGTATTACGGAATGAACATGTGCGGCTTAGACCATCCTGCCACAGCACACAAAGCCTGTAAGTTTACCGCTTTGGATAAAGTCTTTGAGGAGGCGACCCCCCCCCAATGGAATGAGTCCTTATGCCCAGAGGCATAGTAAGACCATGTGCTCATAAGCAATAGAGATTGCTTACACTATCCAATTAGAGATGCGCTGCTTTGACATAGCATAATTTCTACTGTTGCCACCAAAGCAGAACAGCAACTACACTGACTTACGCCACTGGCTGGAGCAGTGCACGTAAATATAGAGAGCCCTTACTGGACACAGCACAAGCAATTTTTCTTGTTCCAGTGTAAGGAATGGAAGAGGGCAGAAAGCCTGCAAAACTACCGGCTGAGCAGCATATGTAGGCACTTTAGGAATATAATCTGGTCTAGGATATAGGAAGGCCTTGGCTAATCCAGGGCCAGTAGATCTCCTACTTGCTTGAGACATGCCAGGGACAGCAAAATAACTACCTTTAGATTCAGAAGTTTCTCTGAGGCTGACACTAAGGGCTCAAATTGGGCACCTGACAGACCTTCCAGGACCACAGAAAAGTCCCAGGAAGGTGTGCGTGGTCTGCTGATGGGCCTCAGCCACCTGGCACCGTGAATAAACCTTGATGTTAGAGGATGTTGCCCCACAGAGGCTTCATTGACAGGGGAGTGGCTGGCAGAAATGACAGCCACGTAGACTCTAATTGTAGAAGGAACTAACCCTGCTCAAAAACGTCCCTGAAAGAACTCCAGGACTTTAGCTGTTGCACAGTTTACTGGGTCTAACTGACGTTCCTCACACCACGAGACAAAAAGTCGCCACTTTAGTGCATACATTTTTCTCATGGATGGTGCTCTAGCATTCACCATGGTCTCTACAACCTTGGTTGAGAGACCATAATAAATGAGCTGGTGCCCCTCAGGGGCCAGACCGACAGTTTCCATAGTTCCGACTGAGGGTGAGGTATCAGTGGACATAATGCTTGTGAATTACATCTTCACTTCAGATAATAGAAGCTGATATCATGGTTTATAGGCACCATTACTGGTCACGCGAGTGACCCTGCTGAAAATGATCTGCTTAAATTTTCGTGACAATTCAACAAAAGGTTTTCAAAGCATTTCAAAATGGCTGACAGCAAGTTTGGCTGACCATGGCATAATTGATATCATTGTTCTCAGCATGACCCAAGGAATCTATCAAGACCATTCTCATGACAATAGGCAGAAGTACTTAAAAGCTATTAGCATTTTGTGAAATTCCATTATAATTTTTTAACACAAGGTGGCGATATCTTGAATCCTTTTGAGCACCTTCAGGGTATAGTACCAATGACACATACAGATTTTCATAAGACCTGCCAAAAAGTTCATGAAAGTTTATCTAAGTAGGCTTTACTCTGAGAACTAGGGTTGTAGAGACCATGTTGAATGCTTGAGCACCATCCATGAGGAAATTGTATGCACTCTACGTCAGCTAGACCCAGTGAACTGCGCAATAGCTTCAGTCCTGGAGTTCTTACAAGGACGTTTCTTAGCAGAATTGGCTCCTTCTTCAATCAGGGTCTACGTGGCTCCCAGTTCGGCCAGCCATGCCCCTATTGATGGAGCCTCTGTGTTGGGCAATATCCTCTAACTTCGAGGTTTATGTGTGGCGTCAGGTGGCTGAGGCCCATCATCAGACCAACATACCTTCCTGGGACCTTTCTGTGGTCCTGGAAAGTCTGTCAGGTGCCCCATTTGAGCCCTTAGAGTCAGCCTCTGAGAAGCTTCTGACTCTAAAGGTAGCTCTTCTGCTGGCCCTGACATCTCTCATGCGAGTAGGAACTCTACAAGCTCTCTGTGTTACACCGTCCTGCCTTGACTTTACCCATGGATTAACCAAGGCCTTCCTGTATCCTAGGCCGGATTATATTCCTAAAGTGCCTACACTTCTGGCTTGGGTCTTTTTGAACAGGCCGAACCCTTGATATGACGGAGTGGGTATTCTCGTTCCAACAGTGTTGAGCAAACGCAGTGTGGAGTGGAGGGAATAAGACATTGCATAGCTTTGTCATACCGGGGCATGCCTATGAATTTCGGCTTCACTTCAGATAATACAGCCTGACGGCGTGGTTCACAGGTGCCCTATATATATATATCACACAATGCGCTTAATTTCCACGTCACCTGATCATGGCAGGCCTATAAATAGACATGATGTTACACAAGCTTCAGATGCCGATGAGGACGCTTCCCACAGCGTTGAGCAAACGCAACGTCTTGTTCCCTTCACAGGGAACAGGGTAACATGTAACTCAGACGTTTCCTAGCACAATCTCAAAATAACTTGCACTATTTCCCAGTTGTGTGATGGGTTAGACCCCTTGCTAGTTTGTTGGTGGACCTGGGTTTAAGCCATGCCTCAGGCACCAATTTATTTTACAGGACAGTGGTGGCTTAGTTGTTTGTATGGATTAACCTTGCTGAATGAAACTGGAATATTCCATGTTAAATTCTTATCACTTCTACCAGAAAAGTAGTCATTTCAATTTGTGCAGTACATCCCCAATGTCATAGATTGACACAAAGCCTCCTGGTCCTGAAAAGTGTTCTTTAAAAAAAAGTGGTTGGGAAAAATGTAATCTGAATATGTCTCTTAAAGTGGAAACAAACAAACAAACAAACAAACAAATAAACATACAGACAAACAAAGACAACTTGTAAAACATGTAATTTGAAAGATATATTACATATAATATGAAAATACAGGTAATTTAATTACTATGAAATGTACTGATATTTTACAATAAGATAATTTATTTTATTATTATTTTAAACTCTATTATTCAGGT
This sequence comes from Ictalurus punctatus, assembly GCF_001660625.3. Lineage (NCBI taxonomy): Eukaryota > Metazoa > Chordata > Actinopteri > Siluriformes > Ictaluridae > Ictalurus > Ictalurus punctatus. The sequence goes on from NC_071284.1 coordinate 18,060,849, forward strand.
GATAAAACTTTTCCTCTTATTTTTATTGGGTGATAATTTCAAAGTCTGTTGATGACCATTGTTGATTGGTTGGAGTAATGTGAGCATTAGTGAAAATTTGTCTTGCTATCTGATTGGCTAGAGCAGACCACTGAAGAGACCATTCGTGGTTTGAGTCAGCATGAGAAATGTTTCAGATATCCATGAATAAATTCTCAAATGCCATCTCATGCATAAATGCACATGGAGCAATCTACAGATAAAAGCAGCTGATTCAACAAATAGACAGTAGGGATATTGAGATGCATTCCAAACACATTTGTGACCCAAATATTTGTGCAACTTGTTGTATTCATTTGTGGATGTCATTTTATATTTGCGATTCAATTTCTATTTATTTTGGTGGAACTTGTATTTTTTTTCTTTTTGAAAATTAAGCAAAAAAATAAAATAAAATAAAAAATACTCTCATACTACTCTGAACTGTGAATAGTTTTAGTCATAACTATTAATGTAATGCTTAGAAGCTATTCAGATGGCTCTAGACTGCTCATTATAGCAATAGAGATAAACTTCAGCACCTGTTGTGCTTTTCTACTAATTAAACCTAATTGCTAATCTGAAACTTGCCAATGTTCTTTCAAATGTAAGTGTTTGTAGTGTGTTGTGGTATGTCTTGCTCTTTAGTTAAGCATTACCAGCAAGCCCTATTTTTATTACAACCAGACATACCTGTCATTTTATATTCATTTTGTTGTAGCTTTGAAGAAGAGAAAATGAACCAGTCAGAGAAGGCTTGGTTGTGCATTAGATGTCTCTTAAAGTACAAATGTTTTGCCTTTTGTGTGTGCCTGATTTTCCTTCCTGGTTTGCACTGTGGAAAACTACTTTGTTACTACTGTCCAATGCAGTTAATTAACAAACCATGTAAGCAAGTTTTGACTGAATGCCTACCTGGACAGCTGTGTTTCATTGCAAATGGGCACTATGGAGCTTACAGTGGAGTCTTTATCAAGGGCTGCATACTGGAGGACAAATGCCTAAAGAAAGGTAATCACATCATCTATGGGAACAACATATCCTTAAGTTACCATTGCTGCATTTATGATTACTGCAACTCAGGCCAGCACTGGACCTTCAACCATCAACTGCTTGAAATTGTAGTCTTTGCTCTGGTTATTTTCTGAGGTTGGTCAAATTAAGATGGATTAAGATTTGATATGGCATTCAATAGCAAAATTTGAATGAAAAGGGTTTGTAAAACCTTGTACAATTATAATCTGATATGGATTATTACAAAAATAAAATTGATCTAGACACTGGAATTCATTGTTCTATGGCCATAGTTCTATTTCTTTTGATAAAAAAAAAAAAAAATCATGCAAAATGAACATATTAATAGAAACACTTGGTTTGGACAGTTCTTTATTTCCATTTTATAGAGGTCTATCTATCTATCTATCTATCTATCTATCTATCCAGATAGTGACCATGTATGACTGCATTCACAAGGACTTTTTGGTATCCCTCAAAAGAAGTGTTCAGATGTGCTGCTGGTACACTCTTCTTTCAGAACCTTTAAATTAGAATGCCTATGGCTTTATGGTTGTCTCTCTGGGGCAAGGTGTTGTGATGGCAGTTTGCTATCATAAAGGTTAGAACTCTTTTTGAAAGCTGAGAACCCTTATTTATGCAGAAAACACTTTTTAGAAGACAGTAAACAGTTGAAGAACCATGTCTTTTAAGAGTATCCAGCTTTGATTACAGGGTGACAACCTTATTTTCTGTTTTGTTTTCCTCAAAACCAACATGGATGACATACAGTGAAGGGAAATAAGTATTTGGACACATCTGTGTTATTTAATATACTTCCAGTGTATATAGCCACTTCAAATTTACACACACAGTCTTTTTAAATTTGTACTAATAAATGTGAACAAAAAATTATGCAAAAAAGATGTCTTGAAATCTTGCATGGCATACCTGTAGAGGGAGGATAAGTTGTGGTTCCATTCTTATTTAATATGACTTTCTTACAATTAATATTATTGACAACTTGAGTGAATAGAAATATTTACATTATTTTCAGAGTTTCTTAGTATTTGCTATATCCTCTTTTTTCTTTAATGACCGTGTGCATTCGAGCTGGTATGGACTCCAAAAGTTTGTGCAAAACCTTTATGATCCACTTTAGATCAAATCCATTGATGTATCTTCTGGACACATGCTTCAGTAGAAGAGTAAAATCTGACTTTTTTTTACAAAGCAGTTAACATGGTCAATATCACAAATTTGCTTACATTTAAATGGGACCTTGAATATTAAATATTTAAGATATTGAACTTTTTCAAAGTACTTTCAGACTTTTGGACCACACTATGTGTGTATATATAGTTAATTTCTTTTAAAAAAATATAATGTCCAAATAGTTTTTTCCCCTACAAATGGTTTTTTAAACATATCTTTGTTTTATACAGACTTACTTTTTTGTCCATATTTAGAAGTACAAGCTTATGTGTAAACTTGTAGTGAATATACGCACAGGATGTATATTAAATAACAGAAACAATGATTTTCAGTAGGAACAGTTGTATTATGGGAGGACATCACAAGGGGTTAAGTTGGGTACGGTAGTTTTCTCTTAACACAAGAAAATACCATACATATCACACATACCCATTACATACAGTGTGCATTTTAAATAGGTTACATGGAGGACCATTAACCATAAACATCTGAGATAGGTGGTCTTATTTTGCTCTTTTGCATTCATACTCACAAATAAAAACATAATATTGGAATAAAATGAATGAACAGAGCACCATATCAAAATCACAAATAGACCTCATAGACACAAAACAGCAAGGACATAATCATAATCACTGTTATGCATTATTCACTTCAGCTTGGAAATGACTAAAGATTTAATATTCCTCTCTGCAGAGGCTCACTTGAACGCCACTACATCCTTGATTCCATTATCACCACAAATAATCATCATGATCATCACTGAGCTGGTAGAACATCCCAGTGTGGTAACTACCTTAATGGGATGAATTTCGTTTGTTACAAGAGCAAAAACATAAATCTGTGTAGGAAAAGGGCACTCCACGACTGATGCTTATTTCTTTAATTGTACCTCCATGTTTCTTTTCCTTGCTTCTTAGATCCTCCCTCTGAGCAATTAAGGAAAGAGTACAAGCAAAGAAAACAAGGACAGGAAGAATCAGGCACAAACATATGTTAAATTTGCTTATTGATGACATATTGCCCAGCCCTATTAACTGAATGACAGATCTGCACATACAAAATTAGGCTTACACAATGAAAAAACTTCAATTAATTTCTTTCACATATACATCACATGCTTAAATTTTTGTTTTAGCCTAAACAAGATTCTACTTAACTTTAACACCATCAACTTCTTATATGGTTATTTTTAAAGCAAGGAATATTTTACTGTCTATTATCCAATTATTTTATTTATATATTTATAGTATAATTTATTTAAATTATTTTTTTTGGCAGCATTTTTAGCATAAGATTACTTCATGTGCCAAAATATAAGACTTATAGGAAACACCTGTGTGTCCTTTATCTGGAATCTGTCCTATCTCCCACTTCCTTGATTCCTCTGAGTAGATTTTATGATTTGGTACAACCTTAAAGGATATAGGTTTGAGTACTCAAGGAGGCCTGTATCATGAAGCATTTAATGTAGCCTGTGTTTCTGACTACACATCAGTTGAAAACAACAAAAAAATTAACTAACAGTATAATCACAGTTGATGTGTCTCATGAATTGATCCACTTCAGCTCATGGGACAAGTCAGCTGTGATTGCATTTGTGTAGATAAATATATATGGCTATAATTAATTAATTCCTTTGTTTGCATATAGAAGTGAGATGTTTGTGACAAAAAATGAGCAACTTACTTTGGCAGATGAAAGAATGCAATACATAGTAAAGTTTAAGAATAGATTTCTTAAGAAGAATTCCTGAAAAAAGAAAACGGCTTAAAACTTCTGACCATCTGTTTTTTTGGAACTACATTATTTTCAGCTCAACATTTCAGCTTACCAGCCTTGCTGAACAGTTGAAATGTGGTAATAAGCTATTAAAAGAAGATTAAAGCTGTATGGTTACTAAGTTGTCAACCTACTAATGAGGAGAATCTGAAAATCATACATTACAATTCTGATAAAGAGAAATGCAAGCGCTATGTTGCAGTGTGTTAATGCATCAGTAACATGTGATTACCAGTACCATATTAGAGTGACCACAGAACAATCCATTAACGTTTCCTTCATTATTCCTGAGAATATCTTGAGTGCAGATCAAGTCAGACCAATAAATTTTCATGCAAGGTAGTTGCTATTTTCTGTTCTTATGATTAGGCATACTGGAAAGAAATTAGTAACTGATATTTGTGCAGCATACCCAAAAATTCTTTACCTAAAAAGGACAGGAGAGAGACCACATGAATGTCTTCGGGTAGAAAATTGGCCCTCTATCAATGATGGGTGGCCTTTAATGGTATATAGCCAGAGAGATACAATTATCTAACCAACCAACTGTGTGGCAGCAGTGCAATGCATAAAATCATGCACATACCAGCCAGCAGCTTCAGGTCATTTTCACATCAACCATCAGAATGGGGAAAAATGTGATCTCAGTGATTTTGACTGTGGCATGATTGTTGGTGCCAGGTTGGCTGGTTTGAGTATTTTTATAAATGCTGATCTCCTTGGATGTTCATGCACAACAGTCTGTAGATTTTACACAGAAAGAAATAAAGAAAAATACATTCAGTGAACAGCAGTTCTGCAGACAGAAATGCCTTGTTGATGAGAGAGATCAACAGACAATGATCAGACTGGTTTGAGTGGACAGAAAAGCTACAGTAACTCAGATTACCACTCTGTACAATTGTGGTAAGCAGAAAAGCATCTCAGGATGGACTTCAACAGCAGCCAACAGTCAGCCAAGATCAGAAAGCTGAGGCACAGGTTCACCAAAACTGGACAGTGGAAGACTGGAAAACTGTAGCTTGTAACTTTCTGCTGAGGTACACAGACAGGCTCAGAATTTGCCACCAACAGAAAGTGCACCTGAAAAATCTGCAGGACTTGTATGATGTAATCCATGCCATGAAGAATTGAGGTTGTTTGAGATCAAAGGGAGACCCTACCCTGTATTAGAATAGTGCTCCATCAGTGTAAATATGAATGTCTAATTCTCATTTGTGGGAAATTCTGTGACTGTGTTATATCCAGTGTAAACATCATAGATTCAAACACAGAGAGAAGGTATCAAAATAGGAATAAAAATAAATATATAAATACATCACCAAATGTTGTTATACCGAGACACAGTCATGTAGAAATGTTTTCTTTTGCATGTGTCCTAGCAGAGTTTGTTTGTATCTTTTGCCATTTGAAGTTATTGAGTGCCTTCACTTGTACATTACTATGTAAAACGCACATGTAAAGAAATGCTGTAAAGCAAAAAATGCCTTCAGAATTAATTAAATTGAACATTTTCTACATAAAAATTAACCTACTGTCCACTTTATAAGGTACACCTGTATACCTGCATATTCATGCACTTCTCTAATCAGCCAATCATGTTGCAACAGTGCACTGCAAAAAAAGTAATAACAATCACGCAGATACAGTGTTCACATCAAACATCAGAATAAGAAAAAGTGTGACTTTGATTGTGGCATGGATGTTGGTACCACAAGGACTGCTTTGAGTATTTCATAAACTGCTGATCACCTAGAGATCACGATCACTATCACTAGAGATCTGTTTCCTTCAGAAAATGCACAGTTAATTACAATGCATTTGATGTTTACCGAAGGTAATGAAAAGTCAGTTCAGAATAATATATTTCAAGTTGTTCTGGCCAGTGCACGTATGCAGTGCTGTGTGCAAGTGTCATGACATCAATCAGTGGCAAACCACTTACGTTTCTATGGTAACCTCTCTCGCTCAGATTCAAGCAGCTAACTAGCTCGATTGTGGAGAAATAATTCAGAGGAGCATCAAAAATTTATAAGTGACTGGACTGAAATATATGCTTTTATTGAAAGCTCTGGTGCTCTGCAGTGCCTGATTTGTACAGAACGTATTGCCTCATTTAAAAAATAAAATTTTAAGAGACATTTCGAAACCCACCATGCAGCTTTTTCAGCAAACTACCCGGTGGGCGAAATAAAAAGGAAGGTGTGCATGGCGCTCCAATGTAAACTTTAAGCCAGACAGCAGCAGCTGCAAGCATGGCCAGGAGCAACTGGAAGCCTGAATGCTGCCAGCTTTGCTGCCTCATTGGAGATTGTAAGACAAGGAAAACCTTTTACTGACTGAGGATATGTAAAGTCATGCATGTTGAGCATGGCAACTGAACTGTTTGCAGATTTCCAGATCAAGGAGAAAATCATTCAGAAAATAAGACATGCCCCGTCTACCCAAACAGTGCATGCCATTATGGCACATGTGAGACAGACGGAAAAGGAGCACATTTATATCTTTTGCAGATTTTTTTCTCATGCACTGGATGAGTCTATACACACACACACACACACACACACACACACAAGAGGTTTTTGCAATGGCTCTTTTGAAAACATTCATTAACCAAAATGAACCAAAATGGCTCTTTGGTTCCCGAAAGAGTTTACAAAGAATGGTGCAAAAACAAAACAAAACAAAACAAAAAAAAAACTGAGTTAGCAACAGTTCTATGGGTGTCAACACCTTGTTCATAAGAGAGATGATGGTCTTAAGGGCCAGATTGGTATGTAATGCCATGAAGGATATAGTAACTCAGTCTATCTTTACAACCATGGTGAGCAGAAAAAGCATCCCAGCATACAATATACATCGAAACTTGAGGTGGATAGGCCACACCAACAGAAAATCACATTGGGTTCTACTTCTGTCAGCCAAGAACAGGAACTTGAGGTGATCATGGGCTCACAGAAACTGGACGGTTGAAGATTAGAAAAAAAATCATCTGGTCTTTTTCCAGTCTTCAACTGTCCAGTTTTGTGTCTGTGCCCTTGATAGCCTCAGATTCTTGTGCTTTGCTGACAGGAGTAGAATTTATTGTGGTCTTCTGCAATTGTAGCCCATCCACCTCAAGGTTTGATCTTTTGTGCATTCTGAGATGCTTTTCTGCTCACCACAGTTGCAAAGAGTGCTGATTTGAATTACTATGACTTCCGTTGACTGAGTTCCTATCAGCTCAGACCAGTCTGGTCATTCTCCTCTGTAGCCTGCAGACCCTCCACACACAGGATGTTTTATGTTTTTCACACCATTTTGTGTAAACTGTTATGTGCAAAAATCCCAAGAGATCAGCAGTTTCTGAAGTACTCAAACCAGCCCATCTGCTACCAAAAACCATGCCATGGTTAAAGTCACTGAGATCACATTTATGATCTTTGATGTGAACAATAGCGGTAGCTATTGACCTGTATCTGCATGATTTTTTTTACATTGTTTTGCTGCCAACTGATTGGCTGAATAGGTACGTGCATGAATGTGCAGGTTTTCCTAGTAAAGTGGAGGGTGAGCATAGATAGAGCAGTAATAAACTAAACAAAGTCAAGATTTGCCTTTAAAATGCCTTTACAAATGCATCAGTAGTCTTAGGTACACTTCATACAGTTTAAAAAGAATACTGGCCGGTATTTTTTGCTAAGCATCTTGGAGAAGCTGCCATTGTTTTTTTGGAGACTTGCACGTAGTCCCTGACAGCCTTCATCATGTTTTGTGGTCTATTATGTACTATGTTACTTTCTTTACTGACATATTTGACATTTTATTTTATTATTTTTTATTTTTATTAGGGCTCCAAGTACTCAGGCTGATTCTACTGATACAAAAAGAACCATTTAGCTCCACCAACATAGATTTTTTTTGCTAATTTGCATAATATGTTAACTTTTGTAAACTAATTATAGAATTCTTGTGCAGTCCTCACAAATTCGGCGTAAAACTATTCAGCAAAGTATCAACCTCGAGAATTATCTAAAAAACTTTACGTTTTTTAACCAATATGGCCAGCACATGTCAATCTATTCTTAAAAAGGCAGAGCTTAATTTACTTAAACAGCTGTTCCTCATTAATTCCAAGTGGATTCTCAAGTAGAAAATAGAAAATCCTATATAGGATGAGATTCTGAAGTCCTGTGCGAAGTTCCTCCAGGTTCCTATCCAAACCATTTGAGGAAATCCTTACAACTTAAAACTTCTCTGTAGTATGGAAAGCATGGCTCTTGACTGCCTTTACAATGTATGACTATTAACATATGTACACCGAAAACATACAAAATATGTACAGCTTAGCCCCTCCAAGGACATATTCCATCATAACTCATCATCCACTGTATATCACCATGTGTGAAATCTGTCCCACTTTGACAGGTATTTCTGTTCCTTATTATGCATCCTTTATGGAAGCTGCAACCTTTCTGAATTCAATAATCCATTTCTCCGATGCGGGACTTGCCGGTTCCTCCAATTCCTGAGAAGAATCTGTTGTCCGATCATTACCGCAGTTGCTTCCCACTCTCTGTGGGTCACAGAAAGTAGAGATAACATCCCCACGAAATCAAGGTATATCACCATTACATTCTCAATATACTTGTGTACCTTGGTCCAGAACATCTGTATTTCAGCACATGTCACATGAGCATGTATTAAAGTACCTTCATCACTCTTGCATTTCCAGCATGTTCTAGATTTTAATAAACCCAATCAGAACAATAAACTTGTGAGATTTATTGAGGCCATATTGTTGTGATAGGTCTGCAAAGGATTTCATTATGACTGCACTATATATATACACTGATCAGCCATAACACTAAAAACACCTGCCAAATACTGTGTAGGTCCCCCTTGTGCTGCCAAAACAGCTCTGACCTGTCAAGGCATGGACTCCACAAGAGAGTGTCCGGTGGTATCTGGCACAAAGATGTTAACAGCAGATCCTTTAAGTCCTGTAAATTGCAAGGTTGGGGCCTCTATGAATTGTACTTGTTTGTTCAGCACATTCCTCAGATGCTTGATTGGATTGAAATCTGGGATATTTAGAAGCCAAGTGACACCTTGAACTCTTTGACATGTTTCTCAATCCAGTCCTGAACAATTTTTGCAGTGTAGCAGGGTGCATTATCCTGCTGAAAGAGGCCACTGACATTAGGGAATACCATTACCATGAAGTGGTGTACTTACAATGATATTTAGATAGGTGGTAAGTGTCAGTGTACCCAGCAGAACATTGCCTAGAGCATCACACTGGTTTTCATTCTCCCCATAGTGCATCCTGGTGCCATCTCTTCCCCCAGGTAAGCAACACACACACACCAGTCCATCCACATGATGTAAAAAAGGAAACATGATTCATCAGACCAGGTCATCATCTTTTCTTCTGGTTCAGTTCTAATGCTCACATGCCCCTTTTTGCAGAACACGATGGTCAGCATGGGCACTTTCAACAGTCTGCGCCTTTTCTTCTGCTTCTTCTTCTCCTCCTCCTTCTACTACTACTCCTTTTTTTTCTCCACGAAAACTGATTGTGCAGACCTAACCATAGGTTCTACAGACAGGAAACTTGGGGTATGTCTCAACCAGCTCCCTAGTTCAGTAGTAAGGGCACTGATAAGGGAGTTGGCCATTTTAAGAGCTGTCTCAATCACAAAATCATTCAAGTGCTCTGCAATGTTTGTTCCCTGAAAAATCTCACAATGTACAACAAAAACCAGGGAGCACAAATGCTTACTATATTCCCTTACTGGAAATGATGTCATGTTTTCTGAAACCTTTCAGCTAAAAAAAAGGGGGGCAAACTCTCAGCCAACTGTTTCTATAAATGTAACTAGCTTGTTACTGTAGTTCTCAAAGGATTACTTGTTTTTAACTTTTTATTTGATGTTCTATACATGGTTTGTTTGAGTCTAATGACTTAAGTGTTTAATTATTTTTTAAAAAATCCATTAGCTAGTCTAGTATCCTGCTTGATGTACCATGACAGAAATGTGTGTGATTAAGCTAACAAATTTATATGACATGTAAAGCTGAAATATTTTAAAGTTGTTAATTTTTTCTGACATTTTTTAACACAATTACATAGACATGTCACTGGAAATTGAGTTATCAGTGTCCCAGAGTGTAGTGAGCCAGGGTCTGTAACGGAGCCCGAACTAACGTACATGATATGTTGATTCACGACCTAGGGAGCTGATTGAGACATAAAACTACTTAAAACTACTTATAAAAATAATTACTCAATTAATATTAAAAGTAATAATGTTAATATTTACTTGAGTAAGAGTAATAAAGTATCCAATGAGAAGACTACTCAAGTAGCAAGTTATTAGTAACTTTGTATCTGATTAAAGTGTGTGTGTGTGTGTGTGTGTGTGTGTGTGTGTGTGTGTGTGTGTGTGTGTGTGTGTGTGTGTGTGTGTGAAAATCCTAGGATTATTTACTAAAATGTACAGTTGTAACTCATTATTGCTTGCTTGGATTCACACAAAACTTATACAGGACTGTCACGGCATGCAGCTCACACACACTACAAGAAGTGCACTCCTTGCACAACTGCTGGCGAGGTGCTGAAGGGACAGCGCCACTTGTTTTAGACAGCAAGAGTGCACATGACTACAAGGTGGGGTGGCAGAAATACACACAACATCCAGCCAAAGAGAGGCTACTATAAAAGGGAGCGGCGGCCCCAGTGAGTTCATGCTCTGAGCACATGCACACTATTGTGTGTGTCTCTCTCGCTCTCTCTCATTGTAGAGGCCAACGTGGAAGATGACAACAAGGACAGCGGAAAAGAAACTCCCCGGCTACACTATGCCTCTCGACCATCCTCAGCCTCCTTGACGGCTCCTGGGTCTTTCTTCATGGCAGCTCCAGCCCCCACATCGCACCTCGCAAGACAGCACTTCCCCCACTCTCCCTCCTCTTCCTTACACCCACTTTCCAGCTCTTCATTGTAAATAAATAGCACTGTTTTTGGCACCATCTCAGCCTCCCCGTGTTTGCGTTCTGCCTGTCCCAGCTTAGAAGACTCACACTAGTGGAGAATGCGGGCATTGTAGAACACAGAAGGGGAGAGATAAAAAAAGGAAGCCTTACGGTTCCTGAGAAACAGTTATCTGAGCAAAGCAAATACCACTCTCCAATCTTGAGTGTTCCAATCTTAGAATCCTGTCCTGTGTATTCACTTCAAGTTTTGTTTGAAACCATGCAAGCAATCATAAGTTGCAGTTGTATTAGCAAACTCTGCCTCAATTGAATTGTTAAGAACTCCTAGGACTAGTTCATAAAACCAATCAAGAATTACATCCTAGAGCACACCAATAAGTAAACCAGTCTAGCATTTGTAATTTCATCATTTAACATCATTTCTCAAATAATACAATTTGTCTTTTCAGTACAATACCCTGAAATACCTTTTCAGTATATGGTTCTGAGAACGGCTGCAATTAAGCTAAAATTTGGTGTGTGGCATTGTTTTGCTAATGTGTACCTCTATATTTAATCTTCACTGAATTACTTCAAAAACATGGCCACTTTCAACCAATCAATTTAGAGCTATAGTCACAAATCTTGAGTATGTTCAATGAAGGAGTTTTTATTGCTCTATGTAATTTGGCAAGAGTTGGCAACTGTGGGCACTATTTGCATGGAGTGTTTGGACCCCACAAATGGACCCCACAAATATCTCCATAGCTCCAGAATGAGGAGGAGCTCCTTCCCACAGGCCATTCAACCAGGACAACACACAGGAGTAGAGATTGGACTTTGTTTGTACAATACCCATTAACCCATTACCTCAGCCTGATGTTGCACAGCATATATTGCACATATCTGCACATATCACAACAACTGCACATATCTGCACCTTATTCAAAATACAGTCATACTGTTTCTGCCACCAATGTTACAACTATATCCATTATATCATATTTTTACAGTTTTATATTTTTCCTTTCCTACCTGTATAGAAATAAATTCTGGGTTATGTAAATTCTATTTTTATGTCATAGACAGGTGAAAAAAAGCATTTCACTGCAAGTTGTACTGCATATGGTTGCATATGTGACTAATAAAAAAGGCCTTAGGCACACTATTATATGCATTATTGCATCAGAAAAAGAGCAATTTTCAGATTTTCAAAGTTTATATTATTTTCTCATGTAATAATGAATTAATTATAGGGTGCCTAAGACTTTTGAATAGTACTGCACAGTGCTGTGATTACTTGATTTCTTGTTTTTATGTATATCTTTAGTGGATTGTTTCAAAAATTAAAACACAACTTAAGATAAAGCAAATGCAACTTGAGTAAACAGAAAATACAATTTTTAAGTGATAGTTATTTATTGAAGCAGAAATGTTCTCCAATACCAACTGGCCTTTGTGAAAATACATTTCCAACCACAGTTACTAATTTCCCAAATCTGTGAAACTGCATTCATAATGTGGTTTAGCTAGACTAGAAACAACCTGGTCTGATTACTGTAAACCCTGTTCAATCAAATCAATACTTATAACTTTTTCAACAGCATGACTTTGGTTAAAAGGTCTTACCCAGTAGCAAACTATGCCAAAATTTAAAGAAATTCCAGAATGATGAGGAAGAACGTGAAGGTGAAGACGGTGATTGAAATACATTAGTCTGGGAAGGGTTACAAAGCTATTTCAAAGACTCTGTGACTCCAAAGAACCACAGTGAGAGCCATCACTGTATCTTCAAATGAAAAAAAAAAAACCTCCCCACAGTAGCGAACCTTAACAGAAGTGGTTGATCTTCCAAAATTCCTCAAAAAGCACAGCAACTACACATGCATGAAGTCACAAAAGGCCCAAGGAGAACATCAAAGGACCTACAGGCCTCTCTTGCATCAATAAAGGTCACTGTTCACGACTCCACTATCACTGGGCAAAAAAATGGCATCCATGGAGTGGCGAGGTGAAAACCACTGCTAACCCAGAAGAACATTAAGGCTCATCTGAATTTTGACAAAACACACCTTGCTGATCCTCAAATCTTTTGGGAGAATGTTCTGTGGATTGATGAGTCAAAAGTGGAACTGTTCGGAAGACAGGGTCACATTACATCTGGTGTAAACCAAATACCGAATTCCACAAAAAAGAACATTACACCTATGGTCAAGCATAGTGGTGAAAGTGTGATGGTGTGGGAATGCTTTGCTACTTTAGGGCCTGGGCAACTTGCAGTAACTGAGGGAACATTCATTTTGTTCTCTACCAGAAAATTCTTAAGGAGAATGTCCGGTCTTCAGTCTGTAAGTTGAAACGCAAGCGCAATTGGATTATGCAGCAAGACAATGATCCAAAGCATAGAAGTAAATCCAAGTCCTAGAGGTGAGTGAAAGACTGATCTCCAGTTATTGGAAGCATTTGGTTGCAATTATTGCTGTTAAAGGTGGCACAACCAGATTTTAAGTTTAAGGGGACAGTTAGTTTTTCATGTTGTTGATAGGTGTTGGATAACCTTTTACTTCAATAAAAAAAAATTAATTAAAAAATAAAAACTGTATTGTGTGTTTACTTAGGTCGCCTTTGTTTTATGTTGTATTTCATTGTAAGATCTAAAACTATTTAGTATGAGATGTACACAAAAACAAGAAATCAGGATATGAGCAATATTTTTTCACAGTACGGTATATGTATCCTAAAACAATCAAATCCTCCATAACCCCTGAACTTATGGTCTCTTCCTCCACCTGGTGTACAAGTCAAGCAAAACTGGTAAAGCATTAAATTCTAAAGGCTACAGGTTTATGGTCACATACAGTATATTCAATACAAGCAAAATATAATAGTCAAAGTCAAGCAAAATATAATATTGTGTTCGTTATTTTGGCAGATGGCAACAGATGTGTGTGAAATCCTGCTTTATGAGACAGGCCTTAGGAGATATCATAGCACTAGAATGAATTATAAAACCTGCATGCTCATGGAACGTAAATAGCTACTTAAAAAAAAAAATGTTTTCTTTCACTCCTCTTTGTGAAGGTTTTGATCTGTCTCAGTTTGAAAGGGCTGTTTTGCTCTGATAGAAATCCACCTGTGTCTAGTGTCATCAGAAAGAGAATGTACATTTCAGTAGTTATAGTGTAACTGCTTTCTAGTAAGTGAAGTGTAGTAATCCCTCCTCTTCCTGCTATTGTAGTGGCGTAGGCCAGACTGTCTGGCAGAGTTCATCATGTAGTTTTGTTTACGGGAGCTGGAAAAGAGATATTACAGGATTAGAGAGACTGGAAAAGACAAAGGATAAAAAGGGTAAAAACAAGACTAATTTTCAATTTTAAAACAACAACAAAAAAAGTTTCAAAATCATGCTTGCAGATCACCGTTAACTATAACAACAAAAAAAATTATGTTGATTTTTATTCATGAACCCATTTCAGAATATATATATATATATATATATATATATATATATATATATATATATATATATATATATATATATATATAACAGAAATGGAATAATGAGTCCCTGAACAAAGAGGGGTTCAATATTAAAAGTAACAATCAGTATCTGATGTGGCCACCAGCTGCTTTAAGTACTACAGTGCATCTCATCCTCATAGACTGCAACAGATTTGTCAGTTCTTGCTGTGAGATGTTCCACCAAGGCATTTGCAAGTTTTTGATCACGTCTTGGGGGACACACATGGTTACATGAAATTTTCCACTGTGAGGATGATCAGCTGCCTTTCCTGTCTCCCTGTAGTACTGTCTTAGGCATCTTACATTACAGACAGTGCAGTTTATTGCTCTGGCCACATCTGCAGTACTCATGCCTCCCGGCAGCAAGCCTATGGTGAGCAGGCACCCTAGTCATCTTTTTTTCTAGTGTTTTTCAGAGTCAGTAGATAAGTCTCTTTAGTTTCTTAAGTTATTGTAACTGTGACCTTAATTGCCTACCGCCTGTAACCTGTTACCGTCTTAACTACTGTTCCACAGGTGCATGTGCAATAATTGTTTATGGTTCATTGAAGAAGCATAAAAAACATTGTTTAAACCCTTTCCAATAAAGATCTGTAAAACTTATTTGGATTTTTCAAAATTATCTTTAAAATACAGTCTCCTGAAAAGGGATGTTTCTTTTTTTGCTGAGTATATATAACTGAGTCATTATATGGGGAAATACTTGAATAAATACTGTGCATCCATAAAGTATTCACAGCGCTTCACTTTTTCCACATTTTGTTATGTTACAGCCTTATTCCAAAATGGATTAAATTAATTATTTTCCTAAAAATTCTACAAACAATACCCCATAATGACAACATGATAGAAGTTTGTTTGTAATCTTTGCAAATTTATAAAAATAAATAAATAAATAAAGATGTGTACATAAGTATTCACAGCCTTTGCTCAATACTTTGTTGAAGCACCTTTGGCACCAATTACAGCCTCAAGTCTTTGAGTATGATGCTACAAGCTTGGCACACTTATTTTTGGACAATTTCTCCCATTCTTCTTTGCAGGACCTCTCAAGCTCCATCAGGTTGGATGGGGAGCATCGGTGCACAGCCATTTTCAGATCTCTCCAGAGATGTTCAATTGGGTTCAAGTCTGGGCTCTGGCTGGGCCACTTGAGGACATTCACAGAGTTGTCCTGTAGCCACTCCTTTGTTATCTTGGCTCTGTGCTTAAGGTCGTTGTCCTGTTGGAAGATGAACCTTCAACCCAGTCTGAGGTCCAGTGCACTCTGGAGCAGGTTTTCATCAAGGATGTCTCTGTACATTGTTGCATTCATCTTTCTCTTGAACCTGACTAGTCTCCCAATTCCTGCCGCTGAAAAACATCCCCACAGCATGATGCTTCCACCACCACGCTTCACTGTAGGGATGGTATTGGCCAGGTGATGACTGGTGCCTGGTTTCTTCTAGACATGATGCTTGCCATTCAGGCCAAAGAGTTCAATCTTTGTTTCATCATGGTCTGAGAGTCCTTCAGGTGCCTTTTGGCAAACTCCAGGTGATCTGTGGCTTCCGTCTGGTCACTCTACCATACAGGCCCGATTGGTGGAGTTCTGCTGAAATGGTTGTCCTTCTGGAAGGTTCTCCTCTCTCAACAGAGACACGCTGGAGCTCTGTCAGAGTGACCATCGGGTTTTTGGTCACCTCCCTGACTAAGGCCTTTCTCCCCCTATTGCTCAGTTTAGCCGTGCGGCCAGCTCTAGGAAGAGTCCTGGTGGTTCCAAACTTCTTCCATTTACGGATGATGGAGGCCACTGTGCTCATTGGGACCTTCAATGCTGCAGAAATGTTTCTGTACCCTTCCCCAGATCTGTGCCTCGATACAATCCTGTCTCAAAGGTCTACAGACAATTCTTTGGACTTCATGGCTTGAGTTGTGCTCTGACATGCATTGTTAACTGTGGGACCTTATATAGACAGGTGTTTGCCTTTCCAAATCATGTCCAATCAACTGAATTTACCACAGGTGGACTCCAATCAAGTTGTAGAAACATCTGAAGCATGATCAGTGGAAACAGGACGCAACAGAACTCAATTTTGAGTGTCATGGCAAAGGCTGTGCATACTTATGTACATGTGCTTTTTTCGTTTTTTATTTTTAATAAATTTGTAAAGATTTCAAATAAACTTCTTTCGCGTTGTCATTATGGGGTGTTGTTTGTAGAATTTTGAGGAAAATAATTAATTTAATCCATTTTGGAATAATGCTGTAACATAACAAAATGTGGAATAAGTAAAGCACTGTGAATACTTTCCAGATGCACTGTAAATAATTGAACTCATTATAAAGCATTAGTTCACCTTACCCATTCTTCACAGTAACTAACATTTCAGTTATTTTAGTTCATAATAACAGGGTTAAAAGAAATAGAATAGCTTTTATTTCATAATGTCATTTTCACTTCACAATGAGAGTTTTATTTTTATGAAAGACCTATTTTTATGCCACATTTATTACAAAATGACACATATTTCATTCTGTTGTAACCTGTCGGTCAACACTAACTAGGTGGGGGCTTCCGGTTGGCATATAAACTAGTGTCTAAAAAGTAAACTTTTATTTTTTTTAAAAAAAAGGTACTCAACCAGAATGTCTATTATCACTGTTTTTTTTTTTTTTTTTTTTTTTTTCTTTCACAGCGGTAAATACAAACCATTTACATGCGAAAATCATTTGCTATATTACCACCAGGTGGCACAAAGGGACGGTTTGTATTTATTCCACTAAAGATGGAAGTGAGACATGGAATAAATTAATAGTAATAGAAATGTAACATTATTACATTATTTTTGCTATTTTGTCAAATAAAAAAATCCGCACTGACTGATTTCATGTTATTATTTTTTCAAAACTTATTAGAACAATGTACTCAAACCAGAATGGAAAAATACATTTCCAAAAATTTAAATTTTTTGCTTGTACTCCATTACTCCATCAATTATGCTTATTTATGTTATTTAAAAAGTTAATTTCGCTTACATGTTTTTAATTTTTCATCATGTCTTTAAAAATGTAACTAAGTTCAAGCCATGGGTTTCAGAGACTCGTGGATCTGGGCCAGCCGCTGTCAAGGCAGCTAGCCGGATCAGGTGCTGGAAATCTCGGATAGATCTGGAAGAGGAACCGGAGACAAGCGCAGCTCTATCTCTTGTTCTGTCTTCCGAGTCCGGCTCTCTGCCTGACTATGGAGCTTGCTTTGCGACTCCTCCTTCCCCTATGGAAAGTCAAAACACCCTCGCTAACTGTGAAGAGTCAGTAGGGGGTGCCATTTTTTTTGCCATCTTATTAGAGAGATCTCACATTCCCCATAATAACAGACGGAATTAACGGTTTGTGCCATCTCTTTCTCTCCCGTCATAGTCCAGCTCTGCTTCCCCTCCTCCTTCTCCTAATTTTCTCAGGAATCACTGGTCTTTCTGTAGGAAGTCCTGTTGTTGCTCAGTGCTAATAGCTGCTCCCTAGTGTAAACAATAGAGCTTGGCCGAATGGGTCTCACAGTGCAGAGCCCAACAAACAGAAAAATAAACATTGCTAACCTCCACAATTGCATATCCATATCTGCACACACAACGACGAAGATTAGTGTGGAAAAAAACATGAAGAAAGCTAAAAAAACGAGGGAAAAATACTATACTTAACTGAAAAAAGATCAGAGCTGCTGCAGCAGGCTGCCACTCACGTGGTGCCTCCAATATACCATCTGTATATACCACAATAATGTAACACATATGCCTGTTCTGCATGTGTGTGTGAGGTACGGAGAGAAAGCAGGCAAGTGATACGTGTGTAGGCCCAATTTATGAGTGGCACACTGGGAATTCTCCCGATGAGCCAGTCTGGCTATGGATCATAGTTACAGGGTTTCTTTTAATGGCTCAAATTGAGCACCAGTTTGGAATGATTTGGCCGGAATGGGGTGGAGAGTGACGTCACTGCCCCAGTTATATTTGTTATTGTTAATGAACGAAAATACATACAGTGTTCATTTCAATGGCACAAATTCGCACAAACTGAGCAAACACGTACGACACCGCTTTTGTGCGATTTAGACAAAATGGGGTGGAGTGTAACATCACTGCTCCCGATAATATTATTATGTTAGATATACATATCTAAGGAAGGGAAATACAGTATCTCACAAAAGTGAGTACACGCATCACATTTTTGTAAATATTATATCTTTTCAGGTGACAACACTGAAGAAATGACACTTTGCTCAATGTAAAGTAGTGAGTGTACAGCTTGTATAACAGTGTAAATTTGCTGTGCCCTCAAAATAACTCAACACACAGCAATTAATGTCTGAACTGCTGGCAACAAAACTGAGTACACCCCTAAGTGAAAATGTCCAAATTGGGCCCAATTAGCCATTTTCCCTCCCCAGTGTCATGTGACTTGTTAGTGTTACAAGGTCTCAGGTGTGAATGAGGAGCAGGTGTGTTAAATTTGGTGTAATCGCTCTCACACTCCCTCATACTGGTCACTGGAAGTTCAACATGGCACCTCATGGCAAAGAACTCTCTGATGATCTGAAAAAAAGAATTGTCGCTCTACATAAAGATGGGCTAGGCTATAAGAAGATTGCCAAGACCCTGACACTGAGCTGTAGCATGGCGGCCATGACCATACAGCGGTTTAACAGGACAGGTTCCACTCAGAACAGGCCTCACCATGGTCGACCAAAGAAGTTGAGTGCACGTGCTCAGCATCCAGAGTTTGTGTTTGGGAAATAGACACATGAGTGCTGCCAGCATTGCTGCAGAGGTTGAAGGGGTGGGGGGGTCAGCCTGTCAGTGCTCAGACCATAAACGCACACTGCATCAAATTGGTCTGCATGGCTATCGTCCCAGAAGGAAACCTCTTCTAAAGACGATGCACAAGAAAGCCCGCAAACAGTTTGCTGAAGACAAGCAGATTAAGGACATGGATTACTGGAACCATGTCCTGTGGTCTGATGAAACCAAGATAAACTTATTTGGTTCAGATGGTGTTAAGCATGTGTGGCGGCAACCAGGTGAGGAGTACAAAGACAGGTGTGTCTTGCCTACAGTCAATCATGGTGGTGGGAGTGTCATGGTCTGGGGCTGCATGAGTGCTGCCGGCACTGGGGAACAACAGTTCATTGAGCGAACCATGAATGCCAACATGTACTGTGATATACTGAAGCAGAGCATGATCAGTATGCAGTATTCCAGCATGATAACGACCCCAAACACAACTCCAAGACGACCACTGCCTCGCTAAAGAAGCTGAGGGTGAAGGTGATGGACTGGCCAAGCATGTCTCCAGACCTAAACCCTATTGAGCATCTGTGGGGCATCCTCAAACAGAAGGTGGAGGAGCACAAGGTCTATAACATCCACCAGCTCTGTGATGTCATCATGGAGGAGTGGAAGAGGACTCTAGTGGCAACCTGTGAAGCTCTGGTGAACTCCATGCCCAAGAGGGTTAAGGCAGTGCTGGAAAATAATGGTGGCCACAAAAATATTTGGACATTTTCACTTAGGGGTGTACTCACTTTTGTTACCAGCAGTTTAGACATTAATGGCTGTGTGTTGAGTTATTTTGAGGGGACAGCAAATTTACACTTTTATACAAGCTGTACACTCACTACTTTACACTGTAGCAAAGTGTCATTTCTTCAGTGTTGTCACATGAAAAGATATAATCAAATATTTACAAAAAATGTGAGGGGTGTACTCACTTTTTTGAGACGCTGTAGTTACAGTGCTTGTTTTAATGGCACAAAGTGAAAAAAAAAATAATGGTACTGATTTGGAATGATTTGAGTGACATGGGGTGGAGTGTGATGTCACACAGCCAAAAAAATAATGTTTAATAGAACAAACACCAAACCAGCACAAACGTTCATATTTGCAGCACAAATCAGCACAAGCATAGAACAAATGAATCGCATAGTTTTGGTGAATTTGAAATACATACATTTGATGTGTGTTCTTTTGTGTGTTAATTTAACGAGTCTAGAATGATATGGAGTGTTATGTCTTTAAATATTTGGAATGTTAGGTCTTAGACAATGCTAAATGAGAAAATATTTATAAATAATGAAGAAATATTGTTAACTTGAGGTGAAAAATGTGTTGTGCGTATATCACATTCAAGCAGTTATATTTTATACAAATGCATACATGTGATCTGTGTCTGTAACAATCTGTGTAAATTTATTATGAAGTAAGATATGTTAGTTGTAAAAGTTAGTGCTAAAAGACAAATTAATTATGTTTGTCATTAAAATTACCTTGAAGTGACATCACAGAAGTAAGACTTAAATAATAACTAGAAGTGTACTGAACGTTATAGAATGTGTACAGTTTAAATATCAGATGGTATAAAAATAAATATGTGTGTGTACGCGTGTGTGTGCGTGTGTTGTCAGTGTCATACATACAAAGTCAGTGTTGTCTTGTAGGCTAATTATTTATATCATCAATTCCTATTTTATTATTCAACTACCATTTTACCAGTAATTCTCTAATTCTGCCTGGAACATAATAGTGGATAATCTCTGCTGCAGGCGTTTCTTCCCAGTGTACACAAGGTCAACATTCCTAAATGTCCCACTGTTTCAGTTTGCTTTTGTCCCACAAAAATCACATCAGTTTATAGACATTTTTACTCCATTGTTCAGTCTTTACAGACATTTGTGAAAGACTCTTCCCACATTCTACAAAGCCTATACCCACTGTTAGAATGGGCACTAAAATGGGACCCTCCTGAAATCCAAATGCAAACCTCTTTGGTGCACTGATGACATTTTTGGCCTTGCTAAACTGCACAGTTGAGGAGCTCCAGCTTTTTATTTACTCCTTCTTCACATTTCACCCAGTCCTGGAATATACGTATTTCTCACCCTGTCTCAAGCATAACATTTTCACACATATCTTTGAACTTAGCAATTTTTACTTGGAGTATAATTCTTCACATACCAAGCACTGCAAAAAATTCCATTCCCTATTCGTAGCTAATGAGACTTAAACGCACCTGCAGTGAGAATGACAATTTTGTCAAGAAAAGTAAGGAAATGTGCAATGATATTTACTGTAGATTTCCTATGAACATCATAGATAATGCCATGGCCTGTGTTAGCACTGTTGGGAGAATAGATGCACTGACCTCTACACATTCAACTGATAATCTAGAGAGAATTCCTTTGGTGCTCACCATTTTACTAATAAAACAGTGATGGATATTATACTTAAAAACTTCAAAGTCCACCAGAACAATTCTGAGACATATTCCTTTTTTAAAGGACTCTCCATTCGATCTCCTACAGATAGGACCAAAACATCAAAGACATACTATTCAGGAGTGAATAAAATGACCAGGCTAATTGTCATGAAATATTGGAGAAGGAATAGAAACGATGTCACCCATCAGCCACTACACCATGTCACATGTTTCACTCACCATGTCTCAATTCACCTGTTTCACGTTTAGCTCATTAGCACTGGTGTGTATATATAGTCACTTTATGCGCTGCACGAGTTGTCTTGTGTTCTGTCTCCATCTATCACGTTATGCTCGTTTTTGTTCCATGTAAGTCTTTTGTTGGCTTTGTTGGAAACTTCATTAAACGTTTCACTTTTGCATTTGCATCGACCTCAAAATCTGTATCATGACACTAATACAATCTGTGGCACTCTTGAATGCCACCATTCCATTTCTAACAATTTTATTAACACAGCCAGTAAAATCACAGGCCATAAATATAATTTGTATTACTAGTACATCACTGCAGTTGTTTATTTTGTTAGTTATTGCCTACTTCTTCCAACTTCCAAGCACCTTTGTATCATCAGAATGAAGGATTTCTCATTTCCAGTGGCAAGACAACAGCAATGGACATAACATTAATGGCATCTCTGTATGCATCAGCAGTTGTTGTTATGCAATAAATTAAGGAAACATTTGCAAAATAAGCTTATCTACAATCTTTAGAACCTTAACTTTATACCTCCAAGAAATTAATATAATGGTATGCACATATTGGTGTGATGGTCAGGTATGCATATACTTTCAGTCGTATAGTGCATCTTTGTTAAAAGATAAAATGAAAAAATGTTGAATTTCCCCAAGAGTGATTAATAATATAGACACTTTGGTAAATGTTTCATCACCAAATTTATATGAAATTTTAGGGGAAGCCGGGCTTGTCACGTAGTCTTAAAGCAAATGCCAGTGGT
Source organism: Ictalurus punctatus (assembly GCF_001660625.3). Classification (NCBI taxonomy): domain Eukaryota; kingdom Metazoa; phylum Chordata; class Actinopteri; order Siluriformes; family Ictaluridae; genus Ictalurus; species Ictalurus punctatus. Next base: position 18,083,579 of record NC_071284.1, read on the forward strand.
TTGAGGAAACCCCAGAATATGGAGGAAACCCTCAAAGACACAGGGAGAACATGCACAGAAATGTCACCCGCTCAGACTCAAACCTTGACTACAGGTTTAAATTTTTATAAGATTGGTTGTAAAAAAAAAAAAAAAAAACATCACTGATTTAAATTCAGTGACACATAATGTATATTACAGCACATACTATTGTGGGGGAAAGGGTCTGGGTTGCATTTCAGGAAAGATGGAGCACTTACCTGACTCTACAGTCATGCCAAGGGGGCAGCAAACACATAAGAGAGCAAAACTTAGAATGCAAGAAAAGAGAGAAATAAGGAGCTTGCTGCTGACATGCAGAAAGATATGGCAGGGCAAATTTTGGGAAAGGCAAGACCAGACATGAGAAGGGAGACCAGAAATAAAGAACCAAACACAAATAGCAGAAATTAGAGGGGTTGTGAGAGAAAAGACAATGTTTAGAATCTGATCAATTGATTCACAAAACAAAGACACAACACACAAGAAAGGGGGCAGATGAGATGACTGCAGGTAAGGCTAACAATGTGCATATATAGAAATATGCAATAGAAAGATCAGGAAAGAATGGGGAAGAGAGAGGAACAAACAACAGTGTGAAAGTCTTCAAGTCTACTCACAGAACAACTTCCACATGGTCCAGAGCCCACTGGTCTTTCCCTGTACCACCATGACGTGGCTGCCACCAGCGCAATTGCACCCCTTTCACACGTGCTTCACTATAAGCGGAAGAAAATATAAACAACATATTCAGACATAAAAACATAAAAACATTACTGATGTTGCAGTTTTATTACTTACAGAGGAATGTTGTAGGAGACTCTCTGGGCTTTGATGAAGTCTTTAATCTGATGCTGGGCAATGACATGCCAGCTGACTCCATTGTTGAAACTGTATTGGAGCAGCACAGCCCGGTCAGCAGTGTCAACCTGGTTCAAAGCCGAGTTACAGCTGTCTGTCTGTGACATGCTCCCAATCTGCAGCACAAACATGATCTTGCTGCAATTGAGATAGAGATTGGTTTAGAAAGTGTCAACTCTTTTCTAGCAATTGCTGTGCTCTAGACATTATTATAGTGGTCAAAGCAAGCACCAATAAAGAGAAAACACACTGTCAGTTTACTAATCAGCAAATTCCAAAATATACAAAATGTATCAACATTTATAAATGTGAGAATAAGGCCTCAACCTTAAGTCCTGTACCTGGCCCTGGAAAGGTCCAGTGGTTTGGAGATGGCCTGTCTCATTTTGCAGCCATTAAAATATAGGGAGTCCCCATGGGCATGTGGGGAAAGTTGGCCACAGCCACTGCTAACCCTTCCACCCTGAATGACACTCCAGCTGTTCTCAGACAAAGACCCAGACTCAAAGTTGTCCTTGATAGAGTTTGGAAGATCACTGTTCCACAGGGAGCAATCATCACCTGAGAGAAAAAAAAGCACAGAGAAATGCAGTTATATTCAGGCACTGTTACCATTAATATTACCACTATAACCAACCAAGTCTCTAAGTTTACAAACAAGAGCTTTCAAAATAACTCAATATCTACTGCAAACAATGTGGTAAAGTGTAAATTAGTGGTGCCAACCATAGTGCCCTTCATCACAAAGGCAGACTGCTCCAGTGGTGCAGTGCCCATGTCCGCTGCAAAGACCTGGACATGCTTCGCCAATGTAGACATTATCGACTCCCCAGCCATGTCGCTCACCAGCATTCTCTTTCTGAATCCAGCGGAACTGTGTTGCACTGCAGACCAAGGAGGAGCATGTTTACATTGCATTTGATTATGGTGAACAACATGGTCTGTTCACTTTCAAAGGGAACTCAACATGGAGTGAGCTTCACAGTGTGGAAGCACCCTCGCATGTGACCAGTATCTCAAGCTTGTGTAACATCATGGCTATTTATAGGCCTGCCATGATCAGGTGTGATCGCATGATATAAAAACAGCACCTGTGAACCACACTGTCAGCCTTAATATCTTCACAGATACTGCTGTTGGTCATTTGTGTAACACTTGCAAAAAGACTCTGCATTTCCTCTCTATCTTTTCAAAAAAAGAAAGAAAAATCTCTTTACTTCCCTGTGCATTTAAAAAAAGAGAGAAAAGTATGAGTTAGAGAGAATTCAGAAAGTGTGTCACGCTTTACTTTAGTTTGATCAATGGGAGGGGGACACACTTTCTGTATGAAGTGTGTAGGGTTAGAGCAGGCCAGGGCAGCCTGAAGAGGTCTGACTGTGTGCATTGTGAATGCCTTACAATTAGGAAGCTCCACTCACAACTCTCTCTCTTCTTGGATAAAGGGAGTTGGGTTTCAGAGCCTCATGGAGCCAGCCAGATCAGGTCCTGGGGATCCTGTATGGATCTGGAAGAGGAGCTGGAGATGAGTGTTGCTCTATCTCTTGGTCTGTCTTCTGGGTTCGGCTATTCGCCGGATTTTGGTGCTCAGGTCATGACTGTTCCTTCCGCTATGGAAATCCAAAAAACCCCTCTCTGACTTAGAGGAACCAGAACGGGGTGCCATTGCACCAAAAATGGAGAGCAAGCTGCTTGAAATGATTACTAAGGCAGTTGAAAAACTAAATATGGACTGGCCCGGATAAGACCAAGTGGCTCGTAGCAGGCAGGATGAATGCTTTCTCCCCAGTGAATATAAATGTGCCTCACACACCAGAAAATTCCTCTTTTTTCCAGAAGTGCATGATGAAATATCATGCTTCTGGGGAAAACCATACACTAGCTTGTGACATTAGATTATTTGGCCATCGTTTGGAATGAACAAAATGCCTATTTAGCTATGCCGAAGGTGGAGGAGGCACTCGTGAGTTACCTCTCTCCATCGACAGCATACAAGCCATATAAGGCCACCTCAGCATTGGTGGGCAAGGCCTAAGTGGCAGCAGGTGTCGCTTGTGGGTCACTGCATACAATGGTAGTGTTACAGGCCTACTAAGCAGACCTGCTGAGTGAGCTCGACATATGGTGATATTCAGCCAGTTCCTTCCCTGTCATGTCGAGTTCACAGCACTAGTGCGAGGGAGGCACAGAAGGCAATTTTGGCAGCCCACCTCTCCCCACAGAGAGCCAGGCGGACCGGGCAGCCACAGTTGCAGCCTGCTAATAGGCCTGATTTGAGAATGATCATAAAAGGCAAGCAGACAAAAAAGGAGCGGTTCAGAGGGGCTGCGGAGGGATGTATCAGGGGACGTGAGGTTGTTAGGGCAGTTTGCCCCCAGTACTAATGTAAGGCCTCCCCTAGCCACTGCTGTCCCAAGTTTACAGTCTTTTCTTGTCAGGTAGCTGTCACAGGGCAACAAAAATCTGATGCTTTCCCTCCTTCTGTCTACCAAAGTAAAGGGATACTGGGTCCAGTTCAAAGCTCAACCCCACATGAAGTGCTTGGGGGTCAGGTTAAACCTCAAGAAAAGTATGTTTTCTCCAGTGCAGAGGACAACTTTTCTAGGGCTTATATGGGATTTTACTATGATAAGGGTGTTTCTATCCCAAACATGCATAGAGTCAATCCTATCAACAGTGAGCAAGATAAAGCTGGATCTGGGCATCCCCTTCAGTCTCTATGAGAGACTGTTGGGGCTTATGACAGCAGGAACCAATGTAATACTGTTGGGCCTATTGCACATGAGACCGTTTCAGTGGTGGCTGAAAAGTCAGGGGTTTCATCCGAGGACGAAACCTCTGAGAGTAATCAGTGTCAGACGGTGATGCCTAGGTGCTCTGAGAATTTGGAGGTGTCCCTGGTGTCCAGCCTCGGGTCACACTCTCGGGGCATCTCCTTATTGCCTCCTTATTGCACACGGCCCACTGTGGTTTGCCCTCCCTCCTCCCATATCATTGTAGCTGGATGCCATGGTGCACATGTGGCTGAGCGCACATCTATACGTGACCCCCTGAATGCTTTCCCCTGAACACTCTGCTCCCACAAGTTCTAGCGAGAGTTCACCAGGACCACCTAAGTCTGCTGCTAGTAGCACCTTATTGACCAGCTCGAATATGGTAGACAGCACTCCTTGGGAGATTCTTGTCTATAGGGATCTACTGTCTCAAGCCTGAGGGCTGATTTCTCACCCTCAGCTGGAACAATGGAAACTCTGGGTCTGGCCCCTTAGGGGCACCAGCTCATAGATTTTGGTCTCTCAACTGAAGTTGTAGAGACCATGTTGGATGCTAGAGCACCATCCATGAGAAAATTGTATGCGCTCAAGTGGTGACTTTTTGTGTCATGATGTGAGGAACATCAGCTAGACCCAGTAAACTGCACAATAGCTACAGTCCTGGAGTTCTTACAAGGATGTTTCTCAGCAGGGTTGGCTCCTTCTACAATCAGGGTCTACGTTACCACCATTTTGGCCAGCCACATCCCTATTGATGGAGCCTCTATTGGGGAACATACTCTAACATCGAGGTTTATGCATGGTGTCAGGTGGCTGAGGCCCATCCGCAGACCATGCAAACCTCCTGGGACCTTTCTGTGGTCCTGGAAGTTCTGTCAGGTGCCTCATTTGAGCCCTTCGAATCAGCCTCAGAGAAGCTTCTAACTCTAAAAGGTAGCTGTTCTGCTGGCCCTGACATCTCTCAAGTGAGTAGGAGATCTACAAGTTCTCTCTGTTGTGCTTCCTGCCTTGACTTTGCCCCTGGATTAACCAAGGCCTTCCTGTATCCTAGGCCAGATTATATTCCTAAAGTGCCTACATCTGCTGCCCGGCCAGTAGTGTTGCAGGCTTTCTGCCCTCCTCTGTTCCTCACACTGGAACAAGAGAGATCGCACATACTTTGTCCAGTAAGGCTCTCTATACTTACATCCACCACTCTGGCCAGTGGTGTAAGTCAGAGTAGCTGCTGGTCTGTTTTGGTGGTGACAGTAGAGGTGATGCTGTGTTGAAGCAGCACATCTCTAATTGGTTAGTGGAATCAAAATCTCTATCACTTTTGAGGCGCACAGTCTCGCTACGCCTCTGGGCATAAGGGCTCATTCCACTTAGGGTCGCCTCCTCAAAGGCTTTGTCCAAAGAGGTAGTCTTACAGGATGTGTGTGGTGCAGCAAGGTGGTGTGTGCTGCACACATTCATTTGATATTACAGTCTGGATATACATTCCACCCTGGGCTCAAGTTTCTTACAGTGACCCTCGGGCTCGGATCTTTTGAACAGGCAAAGTTCTCAGTGTGACGGAGTGGGTATTCTCGTTCCCACAGTGTGACGCTCATGCGATGTGGAGTTCCCTTTGAAAGGGAACATCTGGAGTAACCCTCTTCCCTGAGAAGGGAATGAGATGTTGCATACCTTTTGTCATACTGGGGCATGCCTGTGAATTGGGTCTTCGCTTCAGATAACAGAGGCTGATGGCACGGTTCACAGGTTCTGTTTTAATATCATGCAACACAGTTAATTGCAACATAACCTGATCATGGCAGGCCTATAAATAGGCATGATGTTACACAAGCTTCAGATTCCAGTCACATGCGAGATTTCTTCCCACAGCATGAAGCTCATGCAACATCTCGTTCCCTTCTCAGGGAACAGGGTTACATGCATAACCCAGACATTGTTAACCCTAAACTATACTGAATCATCAAAATAATCCTATTTGGGAAATTATTAAAATATCTGGCACCAGAGCAAATACATTGTATCCTTTGGCATATACCAGTGTTTATTTTTTCTGTGAATTCTAGAAAAATATTATTGCCCTTCATTGTCATTATATATGTACAACTCTCTTTGCACCTGTACAAGGAAATTACACTTGCAGCTTCCTTACTAGATGAAAATAAAATTTAAAAGTATATGTGTATCATATATATATATATATATATATATATATATATATATATATATATGTGTGTGTGTGTGTGTGTGTGTGTGTGTGTGTGTGTGTATATATATATATGTGTATATATATATATATATATATATATATATATATATATATATATATATATATATATATATATATATATATATATATATATATATATTTAAATATGTGCAATCCAATCTAATCCAATATGGAAATGGTAATGACAATAGTAATGGCAGTATATAAATTTGTACAATAAGATAAAATAAGATAATTGTCATGTCCCGTGACGTAGGGGAGTAGAATAAGGAAGCAGGTGCAGGTAAAGATGTTTATTTAAGGAGGCAGGCAGATAAATCCAAATCGTGAAACAGAGACATAGTCGAAAACAGGCAATGGGTTAGGCGATCGGCAAACAGGCATACACTGGGCTAGGCAGGAATCCAATACGAGGCCGCAATACACAAGGTCAAAACACAAAACAAGAAACATGAAGCTGTGACAGGGAACTGGGAGCGGAAACACCAGTGTGGTCTAAATGAACTAATCAATCGTTAAACTAAATTAATCTATCGTGGTACATAACATTAACTAACAACCATCTAACTCTAATACTCTGCAAGGTGTAATGGGAAGTGAGACATATTTATCACGAACATAAGTAGCATTAATGCTGACAGCTGAAAACAATGAAGGCACCCTTGAACAACAACCAATGGCAAAACAGGGAGGAGACAGAACAGAAACAAAACGCATGTGTCCACAGTAAACAATATCACAGTTATCAACATACAAAGAGCATGTGCTTGTGCATGTGCGCGCCCTCCAGCACCTAAAGCACGTGGCAGGCTGCAGCTCTGTCAAAAGGGGAGATCGTGATATAATCCCCCCACCCCCCCAAGGGCGCTCCTCCCGGAGCACCCGAAAACACACCTCTCCATTGGCGGTCCTGGCCCCCTGGGCAAAATGTCCCCAGCTGAACCAGGAGATTGAGCATTGTCCTCAGCGGAGCAAGAAAGCAAAGACATGTCCTTAGCGGAACAGGAAAGCAGAGCGACGTCCTCAGTGGAACAGAAAAGCAGAATGGCATCCTCAGTGGAACAGAAAAGCAGAGTGCCGTCCTCAGCGGAACAGGAAAGCAGAGTACCATCCTCAGCAGAACAGGAAAGCAGACCGGTGTCCTCAGCGGACTCTGCAGGCTAAACTTGGTTGGCTGTGTGAACACACTCAGGTGTGAGCAGAATGTGGTTTGTGGTGTTAGCAGACTTGGGCGTGAGTAGAGCTTGGTTGTCTGTGTCAACAGACTCGGTCGTGAGCAGAACTTGGTTATTTGTGTCAACAGACTCGGTCATGAGGGGAACTTGGTTGTCCGTGTCAGCAAACTCGGATGTGAGCGGAACTTGGTTGTCTGTGTTGTCAGTGTCAAGCGTGAGCAGAACCTGGTTGTCTGTATCAGCAGACTCTGGTGTGATCAGAGCTTGGTTGTTCGTGACCTCAGCTTCAGGCATGAGCAGAACCTGGTTGTTACTGACTTTGGCAATGATGTGGGACAGGAACTTGGCGTGAGCAGGGCCTGGGTTGGCCGTCTCTTCGACCTGGGTCAGGAACTTGGCGTGAGCAGAGCTTGGATTGGCCGTCTGTTCGACCTGGGACAGGAACTTGGCATGAGCAGAGCTTGGGTTGGCCATTGTTTGATCTGGGACATGAACATGACTTGGAAGGTCACCTTGTTGACCTCTAGCAAGAACTTGATCTTATACTGAAGTTCTGAAGCTGAAACTCCTTCATGGGTCTCTGGGTGAAACTCTGGGGCTGAGGTCACCACATTGACCTCTGGTTGGAGCTCAGCCTGTGAGACCATCTTGTGGGTCTCAAACTGGAGCTCTGAGGTCACCACATTGACCTCTGGCTGGAGCTCAGGTGCTGAGACCTCCTCATGGGTCTCAAGCTGTAGCTCTGATGTCGCCATTTTGACCTCTGGTTGGAGCTCAGCCTGTGAGACCGCCTCGTGGGTCTCGAGCTGGAGCTCTGAGGTTGCCACAGGGACCTCTGGTTGGAGCTCAGCCTGTGAGCCGCCTCGATGGCCTCAAGCTGGAGCTCTGAGGTCATCACGTTGACCTCTGGCTGGAGCTTGGGTGCTGAGACCTCCTCATGGGTCTCAAGCTGGAGCTCGGAGGTCGCCATGTTGACATCTGGTTGGAGCTCAGCATGTGAGACTGCCTCGCCTCGTGGATCTCGATCTGGAGCTCTGAGGTCACCACGTTGACCTCTGGCTGGAGTTCAGGTGCTGAGACTTCCTCGTGGGTCTCAAGCTGGAGCTCTGAGGTCGCCATGTTGACCTCTCGCTGGGCTTGGTGTCCATTAGGCTTGAGAAATATGTCCGGCAGTCAACCAGAAAATAGTTAGGGTAGGCAAAAAACCCATCAAACCGATCGGGGAAATCCACGAAAGTCTCTTGCAGAAACTGGATCGAATCCAAGGGGCGTCCATGATGCATCCATGTAGGGTGGAGTATTCTGTCATGTCCCACAACGTAAGGGATTCGAATACAGAAGCAGGTGCAGGTAAAGATGTTTATTTAAGAAGACAGGCAGATAAATCCAAATCATGAACGAGAGGTGTAGTCAAAAACAGGCAATGGGTCAGGTGTTCTGCAAACAGGCATATACTGGGCTAAGCAGGAATCCAAAATGAGGTCACAATACACGAGGTTAAAACACAAAACAAGAAACATGAAGTTGTGACAGAGAACTGGGAGCGGAAACACCAGTGTGGTCTAAATGTACTAATCTATTGTTAAAATAAATTAATCTATCGTGGTACATAACATTAACTAACAACTATGTTTCTATAATACTCCGTGAGGTATAATTGGAAGCGAGAGGTATTTATCATGAACATAATCAGCGTGAAGCCCTGACAGCTGAAAACAATGAAGACACACCCTCGAACAATAATCAACGACAAAACAGGAGGGATGAGACAGAACAGAAACAAAACAAATGCACATATCCACAGTAAACAATGTCACAGTTATCAACATACGAAGAGCATGCACTCATGCACGCGTGTGCCCTCCAGCACTCAAAGCGTACAGCAGGCTGCAGCTCTGTCTAAAGGGGAGAGCGTGACAATAATACTTTATTAATCCCCAGATGGAGAAATTAGCGTGTCACAGCAGCAGCCAAAAAAATAAAGAAGAGATAAAAGAGATAGTAAGAAGAACAATACAGGGATATATTAAGAGTATATACAGGATGTATAAATATGTATAGACATAAGCGCAAACTCTCTCTCTCTCTCTCTCTCTATATATATATAGGGCGCACAGTGGCTTAGTGGTTAGCACGTTCGCCTCACACCTCCAGGGTCCGGGGTTCCTGCTGGGGCCATGTGTGTGCGGAGTTTGCATGTTCTCCCCGTGCTGCGGTTTCCACCGGGTACTCCGGTTTCCTCCCCCAGAAAATGGGTTGTTCAAAAGAAAAAAAAAAAGAAAAAAAAAGATTCTGAAATCAGATTAGATCATGTAATCCAATCTTGATTGTGATTGGGATCAAACCTTAAGTATGAGTTGTTCAAAACAATACATACTGTTTTAGTAGGACTGGGATGCCTGTTATCTAAAAAATCATGATTATCCTGATCCCAATAGAAGGGTGGATTCAGGGAGGATTTCAAGAACAAAATGTAATAAAACTTTAAAACTGGTCAAATAATACAATGGTTGTACTCATTGAGTTACAAATGCCAAATTACCCCCTGTCCTCTGTGCATCAACAAGCAGCTCAGGGCCAAGGAGCATCAGGGCCAAATGTGTGACCTCCTTTTTGTACCCCAGTCTGAGATTGACACCCACATGCCACCTGGCGCACTGGAACACATTTGAGAAACTGTGGGATCAGTTCCAATGTCCTGGCATGGAAGTCGAGGTCAAAAACCTCTGCCAGCATTGTCCCCAGTGCCAGTCCCCAGTATTATTCTAAGAGTCTTGCTCATATCTGCTGATGAGATGGTGAAATGTGTGCCATTGTTTCCATAATCCTATTCTATGGTTCAGTGTTGAGAGACACAAATCAGGCATACAATTAATTCACTTATCTGGCAGTGAGGCATGTTTGTGTATTTCCCTCTGCATTTGTTCTGTGTTGTAGGCCTTGCCACACGTACTGGGTGTCAGTGATCGCATAGTAATACTCCATCTTCAGCCTGTACTTTTCCTTTGGCCTACATAGGTTATACCTGCCCTTTTTCTAGTCATCTGTGTTGCCTGAGGTGATGAATGTCCCTTTACAGTGGATGGCAAAAGCCAAGGACACAAATCCCCATATTTATACCTGCAAATGTGATGAGCTGCTGCCACCGCCACCTCTCTGATCCACACTATAGTACTGAGCCCCACCTGCCAAGAGCACTTCATCCTTACCAAACATGCCACCCCCACTCCCTCTTTACCATTGTCTGTAAATAAACACTTTGAAAAAAAAAACTTGTTTATGTGCAGTATAGGAACTACTGTTCCTTCTGTCAACTCCCGCTGCTAGATGCTTTTTTGCACACACACTCACACACACACACACACACACACACATACACACACACACACACACACACACACATACATATACTGTATACACACACCTATTGTAAGTGATAAATTGCTTACTCCTTAATTACACAAGACACAAAAAGAAAACAATTTCTTTTTATTTCAGATGTAAGACATGATACTCGTGTGTGCAAAATTCCCAATGGTAATTTCCCCTTTTTATATACAACCCCAATTCTGAAAAAGTTGGGACAGTATGGAAAATGCAAAAAAACAAAACAAAAAACAAACAAACAAAAAAACAAACATTTAACTTATTTTTGAAAATATACACTCATATCAAATCTGATGATTGCAACACACTCCAAAAATGTTTGTAGATGGTTTGCCACTGTGTAACATCACCTTTTCTTTTAATAACATTTATTAAGTGTTGGGCACTGAAGACACCAGTTGGTTAAGTTTAGCAAGCGGAATTTTCCCCATTCATCCATTATTCATTTCTTCAGCTGTGCAACTGTACAGGGCCTTTGTTGCCTTATTTTGCATAGCATAATGTGCCACACATTCCCAATCTGAGACAGGTCAGGACTGCAGGCAGGCCATGCTTGCACCCGCACTCTCTGCTTACACAGAATGTGGTTTGGCGTTGTTCTGCTGGAAAATGCAGGGATGTCCCTGGAAAAGACGAGATCTGTTTCTCCAAAATGTGTACATATCTTTCGGCATTAGAAGGGCATATAGACACAATGTAACTAGCCGGAAGATATGCATATTCCTGGGCCTAGTCATTTACTGTTGCCTATTAAAGCCTAATAAAGCCATCAAGAGTTTGAGATTTATGGAGAAAGGATAAGCTACATAAAATTTCCAACCCCTGTCTTGGCATTCTACAGATTTGAGCCAATATTCTTGAACCTGCACATGAGCAACATCAAAGATGATGAGCAGAATGACCTAAAAGGCCTAAAAGCTAAACTGGCTATTTATATAGTCTCTTTAATGTGAAGCCCATCAGGAAGCAGTTCTTAGTGACATGCAGAGCAAACTACCAGCCTTATCAGACCCTAGCCATTGATAAAAGAATGGTAGTCACAAGGTCTAGAACTGTGGATTTTGGGTGTGATGAAGTCATAAGTTCAGTGTGTCTGAGCCAGTGTAGGCTGCAGCTGTCAGTGAAGTGTCATAGGTGGCAGAGAAGAGGTCATGCACACCTCAACCTCAGGCAATAGAGACAAAGCCTCAGCTGGGGGAAAACACTGTGTACTCTGCCTTCAAAGGAAGAAGTACAGTAATACTATTTACAAATGCAGGTCTTATGATGTGTTCCTGTATATGATAGTGGACCGTCTTTGTTTCACTAAGTGGTGATGATTTCAAAGACAGCCAACCTCAGTGATGCACACTAGACTCTTGACTGTTGAATTTTTTTAATTCAGGTTTTTGCACTTTTATTCATTTTATGTATTTACTAGTTTATATTTTGCTTATCTCTCTGTTATGATTCCTCGGAGGAAGCAAGCGCGGACGAGCAATCTGGAGTACGTGGGGCAGACGAAAGACGGACCACGGAACGAAATCAAGGTCAGATAAATGGGCAAACGGGTAATATTGGGCATAGGCCAAATCATAGTCAAACAGCAAGCGAATATCGAAACGAGGTTAACGGATACGAAATCTACGGCTTGGTACACGAACAGAGATGAGGCTGCTGAGCGTTTACTTCGCAAGAAGCTGAAGTTAAAGAGGCCCTTTTATAACTTTTGGTGCAGCGCAGGTGTTTGTAATCAAAACTCCGGTGAACTCGAGCGTGGGCATGGCTGGGAAGTGTAGTCCTCGTCCACCATGTCCGTGGGCGGAACTACATGCTGAGAACTGCAGCCACGAGTTCGCCATGGTGTAACAGTTTGTGCCATTTGGACCTGCTCTTTTGTGAAATTTTTCAGCAATGCTTGCTGTTTCTAGTAGTTATCTGCTCTTGAGGATTTGTACCATTTTTAGAGGCTTTCTGCCATTTCTAGATGTATTATGCCATTGGGAGAGGTTTTTTGACATTTTTTTGGCAGCATTGAAGCCAGAAGGCTGTATACATTTACATTTAAATTTATTCATTTAGCAGAGACTTTTATCCAAAGTGACTTACAAATGAGAAAATACAAGCAAAACTGACTAGCAACTCTAGGATATGTAGCACACATTTTATCTCTGGTAAATAATGACATTTTTGCCACTGAATTATTTGTATTTCTTTATGTGCACTATTTAAGTATGATGCAGCATAATTTGAGCCAGCAATATGGCTCCATGTTTGTTTTCATATGTAGCTAGTTAGCCTTTCGATACGTTTGTAATCAAAGTGCCAGGTTTGTATTTCCGTTTCATTTCTAAATGTTCTGTGCGTTATACTTAGGAAAGTAGTAGTTCACATTAGTTAATCTATCTATCTAATCAGATGATGGATGCCATGAGTAACACTTAACAATAATTTTGTATTGTGTATCATTAGCTAACTGCATTAGTTTACAAAAGATAATGGTAAGCAACAGTTTTAAATGTTAATTCAACATACACTAATGCATTTAAAACAATAACAGTAGTATTTGTCAGAATTGTGCATTAACCAGATACAGTGTCCATTAATAACTTCGCAGGTCATCTTAACGCCGAACCATTCAGAATAAGTTTTTTGACACTGTTTGACTTGCTCCAGCTTCACCAAATACAAGACAAATGTCATCCACATTGTACAAACAAATGTTTCTAACTTTTCCACTAAGGAATTAATTGTAAGCATCCAGACTGTGATACACTTTTATCACATCTCTCATGTAGACACACTCTGTATCAGCCAGATAACTGTAAATGTCTGGATAAGCTACTTCAGGTAAACTTTATTCTCAGTGAAAAGTTTTCGACTCAAAGTCTTATTTAAAGACTCTGGTAATGTCACTTCATCATTTATTTTCAGTTTTTGTAAATACCTTAACTGTTCAGTTTTAGCTAGACCTAAAAAGTATGTGCATATTTTGATGCGTCTGGGTTTTAAAAATGGTGCCACAGGAAATGCTTCAGGACCAGATATGCACATTAGCATTGTAACTTGTTTGTTATTGTTTACATCCTTGAAATGGTCTATAAATTATGTAATCTAAGTACACAGTGGCATATGCACTGTGTGGGTGGAAGATTCTGCCCATGAACCATTGAAAAGTATCTGGGGCTAGAAAGAACCTAAACAGAAGGGTGACAAACTGGTGTCACCCAAATGGAGTAGAAAAGGACATTTTTCACTATATATTGGAGTTGAATCTGCTGATACCCCTTTGTCAAAAAATTATTGAACATGCTAACAGAAATTTCTTTAATACTTAGTGGAGAAGCCTTTGCTTGTAATGACAGCTTCTAGATGCTTCCTGTATGAAGAAATTAATCGGCCACAGTATTCAGGTGTGATTTTGGCCCATTCTTCTAAACATATTGTCTTTAAATCTTGTTCACGTGTTTGACTGGGCCATTCTAACACCTTGATTTTTTTCTCTGAAACCAATTGAGAGTTTCCTTAGCTGTATGCTTTGGATTGTTGTCCTGCTGGAATGTCCAACCACATCTCATCTACATCATCCTGGTGGATGGCAGCAGATTCTTCTCAAGAATCTTCAGGTAAAGAGCTCTATTCATCATTCCTTCAATTACATGAAGTCTGCCAGTACCAATGCAATGAAAAACAGCCCCACACCATGATGCTTGCACCTCGAATCTTCACTGTTGGTATAGTTTTTTAGGGTCATGTGCAGTTCCATTTCTTCTCCAAAAATTCAATTTTGTCCTTGTCTGACCAGAGTACACTCTCCCTGTATTTCATAGCCTTGTCCAAATGAGTTGTAGCAAACTTTAAATGAGCTCTGACATGCCTTTTCTTTAGTAATGGAGTCTTGCGGGGTGAGCATGAACATTGGCGTGCATTGCCTATTGTTTTCTCTGTGATGAGGGCACCTGCTGCCTCCAAGTGTTTCTGGAGCTCTTTCTGAGTGGTCCTTGGTTCTTGGGCTACTCTTCTGACTCCCTGGTCAGACATCTTGCGAGGAACTCCTGTGCATGGCCGGGTTGATGATGGAATGATGTTGCTTCCACTTGCAGATAATGGCCCCAATGGTACTTACTGGAGGATTCAGAAGTTTTGAAATACATCTTTATATGATTCCATCAATATGTTTTGCATGAATAAGGTTGTGAAGGTCTTGGGAGAGCTCTTTGCTTTTACCCATCATGAGATGTTTCTTGTGTGACACCTTGGTAACAAAAAGCCTTTTTATAGACCATCAGTTTATTAACCTAGCTGATATTAATTTGCACAGTTAGGAGGAATAATTACTTTCTAACTACTTACAGATTTCAGTTGGATCCTTGCATTACCTTGCCTTGGACAACTGCTTTTTCTAAGTGTGTTCAATACTTTTTTCGTGTGTCATTCCACTTTATTTCACATAACTTTATTTATGGACTTTAATGTTGTGAATTCTTTAGACTTCCGGATTTCTTGAGTTAATACCAATGTCTGGTGAAAATTTTATGTGAATCGCCTCACTGGAAATATATTTCCTGAAAAAATGTTCATGTGTTCAACACTTATTTCCCCCACTGTATTGTACCTGATGCAAATTCTCCTGTCTGATTTGACTTAAGGCATGGAGTTTTGCTCTCAGGTCAAGAAATTATTGAGATTAATTTTTACTGTTAGAAGGTCCCTCCTCACAATTTTCCTGAATGACATCTAGGACACTGCAAGGCTTCCACCTGTACAATAATCAGACTGGGGAAAAACTATTTGGAGGCTTGTGTGAACTCTCCTACTGCAAATAACAGGGGCTCGAGCCACTTATCCCAATTACGCACATTGCTGAACTTATGAATCATGTTTTTAAGCATTTGCTTGAGCCATTCATCAAGCCCATCCAACTGTAGATTGTAAATAGCTGGTGTGAATCGATTAAATACCCAACAATTCACACAGCTCGCACAGGGTCCGTGACATGAAAGATGTGCCCCCGTCAGTTATAATCTCTTTCGGCATCCCAACTCTGGAGATGACATGGAAGAGTGCCTACACAATGCTGCATGCTGAGATTTTACATAAGGGCACTGCTTCCTGGTGTTACATAGTCCATTAGTATTTGCACAAAGCGAGGCCCTCATGCAGTCCGATCTAATGGCCAGACGAGGTCCATATCAATTCTTTTGAAGGGGACCACACTTAAAGGAAGGGGGTGCAATGGTGCTTTTGGGGTGGCCGATGGATTCACCAGCTGACATTTGCAACATGTTGCACACCATCAGCATCGCCACGAATGCCCAGCTAATAGAAGTGGGCCATGAGTTGGTTCAATGTTTTGTCCTGTCCTAAGTGCCCCACCATTGGATTATGGACATTTCCAGATGGGTCTTCGGGACCAACAATTGGGTCATGAATAATTGAAAAATAGTGGTTGGATTAGCTGACCATCATTAGGCTGACATTAGGCTGGACTGGCTGACCATCCATTGCTCACACTTGGTCAAAGATGTGCTTTAGGGTCATGTCATGCAACTGCTCCAAGAGGAAATCCCTGAGGGGAATCCCCACCAAAAGTGGAGGAGCTGAGCCATCCCCACTCTCTTCGTTCCCCTGATGTGGAGCTGACGGCCACGGCACCGCACCCCCAGCCAATGCTGTACATATTCTACACCATCTGTCATTATAACGATAACAATATATACAGAATAACAATATATAAAAATGTGTGAATGTAAACATAACATACCATGACATTGTATTCAGCAGATAAGTACAATATTTTTATATACAGTGCTGGGAAAAGTATTTGCCCCATCCTGATTTCTTCTGTTTTTGTGTATAGCCCATACTAAATTGTTTCAGAAATTAAAACAAAGGCAACCTGTAAAAACACAGTTTTTAAATGATATTTATAGATATTTAGTGTTATTTCTTGGGGCAACAAGGTTATCTGATTCCATCTGGGCCTGTGTGAAAATGTAGTTACTAATTCCCGAAATCTATTAAACTGCATTGATAATGGGATTCAGCTGAACTAGACACAACCAGGTCTGATTACTGCAAACCCTGTTCAATTAATTCAACAGTTAAATAGAACTTATTCAACAACATGAATTTGGTTAAAAGGTCTTACCTAGTAACACACTATGCCAAAATTGAAAGTAATTCCAGAAATGATGACGAAGAAAATTATTGAAATACATCAGTCTGGGAAGGGTTACAAAGCTATTGCAAAGGCTCTAGAACTCCTAAGAACCACAGTGAGAGCCATTATCTACAAATAGAAAAACTAGCCACAGTAGTGTACCTTAACAGAAGTGGCCGACCTTCCAAAATTGCTCTAAGAGCACAGCAACTACTCATCCAGGAAGTCACAAAAGACCCAAAGACAACATCAAAGGACCTACGGGTCTCTCTTGCATCAATAAACACCAATGTTCATGACTCCACTATCAGAAAGACAGTGGGCAAAAAAAAGAGTGGCAAGGTGCAAACCACTGCTAACCCAGAAGAACATTACGGCTCCTCTGCATTTTGCCAAATCATGCCTCGGTGATCCTCAAATCTTTTGGGAGAATAGTCTGTGGACTGATGAGTGAAAAGTGGAACTGTTTGGAAGACAGGGGTCCTGTTACATCTGGCGTAAACCAAACCGAATTCCACAAAAAGATGTTCATACGTACAGTCAAGCATGGTGGTATCAAAGAACATGGTCAGGCGTCTGAATGCTTAGCGTCAACATTCCACTACATGCTACATAGGGTGGCTCCACTTGACATAAAAATAATTAGAGAGAAAAAGCTAGCACCCTGCTATAATGATCAAACACATACCTTAAAACAGACCACTCAACAATTAGAACATAAATGGCCTCAAATTGGTAGTATTTCATACAGCATGGAAGGAGAGCCTTCTGAACTATTGAAAATCTCTTCACCTTAACAGAAGAAAACAAAAAAAACCTAGATTTCTATTTAACACAGTAGCAAAATTAACTAGGAATAAGTCCAACACAGAAACAGGCATGCAATTGTTATATAGTAGTGATGATTTTATGATTTTTCTCATTGGCAAAGTTGAAGATATTAGATATAAAACCAGACAGTTTTATAACGAACCCTGTAGATGATAATATAGCAATATCTGATCAACAATTAAAATGTTTTCCTCACCTTAGTGAGACCGAACTAATTTCATTAATCTCTTCAGCAAAATGATCAACTTGTATACTAGATCAATTACCTACATGTTTCTTCGAACAGATTATTCGGGGAGTAATCGAACCCCTTCTAAAAATATATTTTTCTCCTTAGCACTGGATATGTACCTAAATCATTTAATCTAGCAGTTATCAAACCTCTGATTAAAAAAACTGGCCTTGACCCCAGTCAACTGTATAGCTATTGGCCAATATCAAATCTCCAATTATCTCAAATATATTAGAAAATGTTGTAGCACAGCAGTTATCCTTGTACCTACATAGGAATAGCACTCATGAAATGTACCAGACAGGATTTAGGCCTCATCATAGCACAGAGGCAACACTGGGTAAAGTAGTAAATGACCTACTACTGGCCTCTGATCAGGGTTGTGTCTCCTTGCTTGTGTTACTTGACCTTAGTGCAGCTTTTGATACTATTGATCATACTATACTCCTTGATAGACTGGAAAATGTTGTTGGCATTAAGGGAACAGCCCTCTCCTGGCTCAGGTCTTATTTGACTGATCGCTATCAGTCTGTAGATATAAATGGCGACTTCTCCACGCATAAAGGTAAAGTTTAGTGTTCCACAAGGTTCTGTTTTGGGCTCACTGCCTTTTTCTTTATATATGCTACCTCTGGGTCAAATTATTCGTAAACATGGAATTAGCTTCTACTGTTATGCTGATGATACACAGCTGTATGTTTCAACAATGCCAGACAACAGACAGCAGCTTAATGAAGTTGAGGAATGTGTAAAGGACATTAGACATTGGATACTTACTGAGGTGTGATTATTGACCCCAGTCTTTCATTTGAATATTACTAGGATAGCCTTCTGTCATCTCAGAAATATTCCTAATATAAAAAACATAATGTCGCTACATGATGCAGAAAAATTTAGTTTTTTAGTTTTTTCTGCATCATGTTTTTGCTTTTGTCACTTCTAGGCTGGATTATTGTAATGCCTTACTGTTTGGATGTTGCAGTAGGTGCATAAACACACTCCAGTTAGTCCAGAATGTAGCTGCAAGAGTCCTTGCTAAAAGCAGAAAGTATGACCAGATCACTTCTATCTTATCCACATTGCATTGGCTCCCAGTAAAATTTCACACTGATTATAAAATACTACTATTGAACTATAAAGCACTGAATGGTCTCGTGCAACAGTACCTGAGCAAACCTTTGGTCTTTTATGATCTGCCATGCCTACTTAGATCAAAAGGTGTAGGGTATTTGTTGGTACCTCGAATAGTGAAGGCTACAGCAGGGGGAAAAGCGTCCTCTCACAAAGCCCCACATTTATAGAACTGCCTTCCAATTAGTGTTCGGGACTCAGACACAGTCTCAGTGTTTTAGTCCAGGCTGAAAACATATTTATTTACTCAAGCTTACCATGTATAGACTTTCTTTTATTCAAAGTACACAGTCTTGTCCATCATGGGATAGTAAGCATACCTAACAATCTCTCCCTCTCTTTACCTCCCTCCCTCCTTCTGTCGAACCACACATGATATTATGGAGATGCCAATGATCCTCACCCTTTCTGCTCTCTGGACCTGCCTGACCCATCCTGATGCCCTACCTCTGGATGGAGCTGTCATCAATTGGAGGCTACATTGTGCCACTGAGGATGACCCCAAGTAGTGTGGCCTGGAGATTGTTGAAGATGCTTGAAGTACCATGAAAATGGTTTTGGACCTCAATTTCACATGGACATTTTCACTGTGATTGCTGGGACTATGGTTGCTGCTTTGGCCTTAGGACTGCGATTACTAGATACAATTTTGTGCTCAAGTCTCGTTTAGTGAACAGTGGACTAGTTCAACAAAGCAGACTTCATATAAAAACCAAATTGAACTTTCCGTTACTTTCACACTATCTGTTGTTACTCAGATGAGGATGGGTTCCCTTCTGAGTCTGGTTCCTCTCAAGGTTTCTTCCTCATATCATCTTAGGGAGTTTTTACTTGCCACCATTGCCACAGGCTTGCTCATTAAGGATAGATTCACAACACTTAAAATCTGTATGCTGTGTTTATATATTTCTGTAAAGCTACTTTGAGACAATGTCCATTGTTAAAAGTGCTATACAAATTAAATTGAATTGAAATGAATTGGTAGCAGTGTGATGGTGTGGGGAACTTTTGCTGCTTCAGGGCCTTGGAAACTTGCAGTAGTTGAGGGAAACATGAATTATGCTCTCTAGCAAAAAATCCTAAAGGAGAATGTTTAGTCTTCAGTCTGTAAGTTGAAACTCATTATGCAGCAAGGCAATGATCCAAAGCTTAGGGGTAAATCCTAGTTCTAGAAGTAAGTGAAAGACTGATCTTGGTTCAGTTATCAGAAGTGCTTGGTTGCAATTATTGCTGCTAAAGGTGGCACAACCAGATTTTAAATTAAAGTGGGCAATCAGTTTTTCACATTGGTGATACATGTTGGATAACTTTTTTGCTTCAATAAATAAATAAAAACTGTTGTGTGTTCATTCAGGTTGGCTATGTTCTATTTCGCCTGAAGATCTAAAATTATTTAGCATGAGATATACACAAAAAAATCAGAATTGGGCAAATACTTTTTCACAGCACTGTATATAGTAGCAGCAAAAATTCAGTCAGTCAATGCAGAATTATTTCTTAATTATTATTTCTTATCATTTCTTAATGCCTCCCCTTGAACCAAGCATTGGTGGATTGAGATTTGGTTACAGCTGAAATCCACCAATGTGTGGTATGTACCGCCTTGGAGCTCTGGAGCACCTGCCTATCTGCTGCCTGGCAGTAAGCAGTTCCTGAATGCACTGCTCTTGATCCTGGTGCAGCTGGAGGCGGGCCTGATGCTCGGTCTGGTGGAGGCTGGCAAGGGACTTGACAATCTTGGCCAGCAGTGAGGACTCCATGATGGTGTCTCTTCCTCACTGTTCTGGGTTTCAGCACCAGTGTAACACTCTCCCAAGTTTGAGTAGATAATGAGGAAGCTGGAGGCAGGCTTGGAAGAACTCAAAAGGCACTTTATTCTTTTTATCTTTACGTTATTTTGGTTTGATTTTTGAGGTGTGTTTTATTAGGGAAGGAGCTAAACTCTGCAGGACAGTGGCCCTCCAGGACTGGAATTGCCCATCCCTGGTTTAGAAGCTAATTTCACAGTTTCAGTATTCTCTTCCAGGATATTGTCTTATACTGTAATATTGTTAATGAATTTGTTTTGGGGCTCTGATGCACTAGAATTGGAGAGGGTGGATTTTAAATGTAATGACAGTGTTTAAATATATGTTTTAAAGTCACTTGTGTAAAATTGTGATGGGATTTCAGGTGCCAGGTTTGTATTAAAAAAAAATATTTCTTCCAGGTGATATAAATATGACAGTCAACGCGGGGGGTGCTGCTGAGCTGCCAATGGACTAAGACGTGAAGTTGGAGGCTCATGCTGATTTCGATTAAAATTGTAATTAACTTGCGCTTTTTGGTCATACAATAGATTTTGACTTACTCCTCCATTTCTTTGTTTGCACATTTAACTTTGAAATATGTTAAAATGTCTGGAAAAACACGAAAGCTCGTAGTACTATTCAGACACAACCGAGGCCTAGTGTACGCGCCGCGACCGAATCGCCTTCTTCCCCTGAATCCACCTCACTGCACGTTGACCCCGACTTCACAGCCCTCAGGCTTGAGTTGCTGGCTTAGATGAGGAAAGGCATTGCCAATATTTTTAAAAAGGAACTCCAGGACACTCTCGGGGATGCTCTGTCTACTATCAAGCTTGACCTGCAAGCCGTGAAGACACAGCTGGTTAGTGATAAAGTTGCTACCGATGCTTCCATATCATCACTGAAATGTGCCGTTGGGGAAATGGAGTTCTGTCTGGTTATATTGATGACACAGTTCAGATGAAGACTACTACTGCTACCATAACCAAGTTAGAGAATAAATGTGAGGACTTGGAGTCTAGGTCACGACACAATAACAATAGAATAGTGGGATTTCCAGAGGGGCCTGACACATGTACAACTGCTGCTGTAGCGGCCTGGCGTATGATCAAGCGTATGATCTGGAGAAGGAGCCGGTTTTGGACCAGTCCCACCAGACCCTTCAGCCTAAGCCCAAGCCTGGTGAATGTCCACGAGCTATTGTGTGCAGATTCCATTATCACAGTGACTGTGTTGACATTTTACACCATGCACGAGAGCTCCAACGGATTAAAGTGAGGAATTTGACCATTTCAGCCTTCCCGGACCACACTGCCAAGATTGCCCGGGCTCGGGCCGCATTTAATGAGGTTAGGCATGAACTTTGTGGCATTGAGGGTGCACTCTAAGGAATACTTCACCCGGCACGGCTTTGCATTACTTATAACGATGTTCATAAGGACTTTGTTTCAGTGGAGGAAGTGGGGGACTATGTCAAATACTTGACATCTGGGTGAGCTGCATCACCTATGACAGCGGCGTCTTTTTCGCTCTCCTTTTTTTTTGCACTCGGGATTCCAGCTGTACAGTATTCTGATTTGCAATTAAAATATTATTATTGCATTACTTCTCCTAGATTTTGTGGACTCACTCCTCTTAAATCTACCACTTCAATAATGTGGTTCTCTGTTTTGATGCTCTGACTAGGTTAGTGTTTGTTTGTTTAAATTTATTAGTATTTTTTCCTCAGCCTTACGTGTTACACTGTTACATTATCGGTATTTCATCTAATAAAGTCTTTAAAAGATAACATATTATATTTGTTATTGCGTGCAGACTGTTTTTCAGACTTGAAGTCAGTAGGGGACTTTTCTCTTACTGGAACTTTTTTTTTTGGTAATATTTTTTGGTTAGTTCAGCTTACTCTCCGAGTTGTTTTCACTTTGTGGACAACTTTTGGTTACTATGGGAAACACTGCTGTCTCCAACCTCCTGTGCTTCTTCTAGACCACTGTCTCTGCTTAAAGCAGATGTAAAGGTGTTGGCAAAAGTAATTGTATCTCATTTAGAGAACGTGCTCTCTTATATTATATCTTAAGAGTAAAACAGTTTTATAAAGGGACATCAGTTGTTTTTCAATACCTGTACACTCTTTAATATAATTTATTCAAAGCATTTGACAGGGTTGAGTGGGAGTATTTGTTTGCAGTTTTGAGGAAATTCGGGTTCGGGTATAAATGTATTTCTTGGATTCGTCTCCTTTACTCATCCCCTAAAGCCAGGGTTCATACGGACGATATTTATTCTGATTATTTTGGTCTCGGATGAGGGTGTCGCCAAGGTTGTCCTTTATCCCCTCTGCTTTTTGCTGTCACTATCGAGCCTCTGTCTATTGTATTAAGATCTTCCCACTTGTTTAAAGGAATAGTCCGATACGGTGTCAAATACAAATTGTTGCTATATGCTGATGATTTGTTATTGTATGTAATTGATCCTATTGCCTCTATGCCTGCTGTCTTAGGTGTTCTGGAAACCTTCAGTTTTGTCTCAGGTTATAAATTATATTTGGAGAAAAGCAACTGTTTTCCTGTCAATACTGCAGTATTTTATCTCCATTCAATCTACCTTTTCGATTTAGTCAGTCAGGGTTTAAATACCTAGGTATCATCGTGACACATTCTTTATCTAATCTTGTGTCAACTAATTTCACTCCCCTTATATCAAAGGTTAAAATCAACATTCAAAGTTGGGGTAGCCTCCCCCTTTATTTAATTGGCAGTTGTCAAATATTGTCAAAATAAATATATTACCGAAGTTTCTTTTCTTATTTCAGCTAGTTTCCTCCATCATATTTGGTCTCTACATTTTCAGTATGGTATGACAAGGGCATTAAACAATTAAAAAATCTGTATGCCTATGGTGTCTTTGATAGCTTTGCCAAGCTGTCATCTACTTATGACCTCCCTGTGACACATCTGTTTAGTTATTTTCAAATTCGAAATTTTGTTTCTAGATGTTTTCCTAATTTCCCCTCTGCACCTCCTGAACAGGCTTGGGAAAGCTTGTTTTCAAACAATCCACATCAGAGAGGAAGGATTTCTAAGGTACATGTTTTTATTCTGGCGTTAGGTAGTCAGATGATTGTCAGATAGTTGATTGTAAACTTTCATTTTGATTTTCTTTTCTACACTATGTATATATGTATGTGTGTATATGCAAGTATAACAAAAAATGAGAATGGTATTGTTGCTATGTGAGAGGAAGTATATTTTCTTTCTCAATAAAAAAAAAAATATTTTGGAAAAAAAAATATGACAGTCAATGCATAAGGAAAGCACACCTACACTTTAAAAAGTAATTCAGAGGACCTATTACCACAGCTTATTTAAGTGCATGATTGCAAGACAAAATTTCTAATTTATTCATTTAATTAAACCTTTTAATTTGAAAACATTATTTTGATGAGTCGTGTTGACATTTATGTTGAAAATTACATCAACTTAATATTGTGTGTCACTGAAACTGAAATTTCTGATTTAAAGCAAAATTTATGTTGTAGTAACTTAATGAAATTGGCTTGCTAACTTAATTTTTACTCACTTTGAGGTCAGGATTTCAAGTCCCCATCCCCTCCTCCCTTAACATGCCTGGACAAGTTCAGACAAATAAGATTGTGTGTTAGAGGACCTTGCTGAGCAAAGATATACAAAGGACATTTCAAGGCGAGTATCATTTAATTTACAAATAAATTCTACTAAAGCATTGAATTTGGGCATATTCGCAATTGTTATATGACCAATAGTGGACTTGTGTACGGATGTTACGCTACACCTGCTAATACAGTTGCTACATAGATGTAGCATAACAGTAAAGTGATAATACAATCCTTTTTCACTGTATTCACTTTTTATTCGTTATTTAAAAGATAAACCTTTTTATAAATTATTACATTGTTTGTACACATATCTCAATTTCACTCATGAAATTTCCATCATTAGCAGGTTAGCTATCACTTTAAAAATAAATCCACAGAAGCATGACCATTAAAAGTTTAAATATTCTTGTGAGGAAGATCGCGCGCATGCTTTAAAATAAACACATAGCACATTGATTCATTTTGCAATTTCATTTACACATGAATTCTACTAAAGCAAGGAATTTGGGCCTATTCTCAATTGTTATATGACCAATAGTGGACTTGTGTACGGAGGTTTGGCTACACCTGCTAATAACGTTCATGAAATCTGTTACACGAAGCTAACGCTAGTCATATGTAGCAGTGTAATTTAAACAACTACCCTTTAGTTTAGAGAGTAGCAGTGGATAAGAATGAGAGAGTTTCATTTGAAAAATCTGCTCAGCTAGCAGTGGGCTCGGAGCTGAGGGGGGTACTGTGGCGACAGGCCGGTGGCCGGCGAACAGGAAACAAAGATCATTCCTCCCGCGACTGCTGCGGTGATGCTGATGAGACAGCTCAGTTTCAGTGCCACCAATGTTTTGGACGGCCACAGAACACATGGCGGCGGGGCGGGGCCGCCGACACACACACGACTCGTGAATGGTGCACCGTGCGAAAGAATTCCACCATCCAGCAAGAGAGGGGAGAGTATAAAAGGGCGATATTCCATTCGCAGGGGAGAGAGAAGTATCCGAGCATGTGTGCAAATCTCTGGCGTGTTTTACTTGATTTTGCCGACACGTGCATGTGTGCTAATCGCTGTTTTGTGTTTAAAACCAACGCGAGTGACGGCTCCGCCCCCTTGGCTGTAACCGCAGATGGCTGAGACCCTCACCACCAGATCCCACTTCAACCCACACACACACGCACACCCGCACTCCCCTCACCAGCAGTCTTAAATAAAGATCCCTCCATGCATAAAACTAAAACGGTGCTCCGCCCACCACTGGCTACATTCCCTACACTGGTGGAGGATGAGGGCATTAGAGCACAGACACACCCACTTAAATACATAAAAGAAAAACCACAAGTAAAAAAATTTATAAATTTTTAAAAAATCAATAATTTCAATGCATAGAGGGAGGGACACCAGTAACATGGACCCCACGCTACAGCATCTCATGGAGACTAGCCTCCAGCAGCAGGCCACAACACAGCAGCTCGCCCAAAGCCTGCGAGTTTCTACCCAGGAGCTGCTGGCCCTGAGAACGGCCCCGCCGTCCAGGGACCCTGGCTGAGAAGCCCAGCACCTTCTCCCCTGCCTGACCCCAGAAGATGACATTGAGACCTACCTCGAGACCTTCTAATGGGTCGCCCACCGAGAAGTCTGGGGCATGGAAGCCTGGCCGTGCATCCTTGGCCCGTTGCTCTTCGGAGAAGCCAGCACTGCATACTACGCCCTCTCTCCGGAAGACGCGGCGGACTACGGAGAGGTAAAGAAGGAGATCGTGTCATGGTATGGTCGAACTCCCTACCGAGCGGCAGCAGAGTTCCACCGGTGGAGCTACTGGCCGGGGGCCCAGCCCCGTGGTCAAATTAACACCCTTTTGTGCCTCACCAAATGGTGGCTCCACCCTGACCAGTGCACCGCCACCGAGGTGGCAGAAAAGGTGGCCATGGACCCGTTCCGCAGAGCTCTGCCACCCCCAGAGGGCCGAGCCGTGGGACTACGTGCATCCGGAACCCCAAGGAGCTGCTAACTGCCCTAGAACTCGCCCTGCCCCTCTTGGAGTTTCGCCGGGATGAGCAGCGACCCGATAGCTCACCAGGAAGGGGGCCGCCACATCAGCCCGACAGCCAGCGCGCCACCGAAAGAAGAGGTCATCCGAAATATCCCCATCTATGGGACACACTAGGAGGAGGCCAGGCCAATGAAACCAGATCGGGGAACGCCGAAGGAGGGTCAAGACTTCGGGCTGGCCGGAGGGGTCCCCCACACTCCCGACCTGCCGAAACCAGCCCAGCAAAGGGAGGAGGCCCCAGCCCGGCCGGCCTACATGGCCCGGGGCAAGAAGAATGCCCCGGCTGAAGGTAAGTCACACACACACCCTAACCCACTCTCCTCTGTATTTCAACAGGTAAGCCGGCAGGGGAACTTCGGCCCAGAGCAGAAATGACCGCCTGAAGCATTGCTGGGCCCAGTTGCGGCAGATTCACGGGGTCAACCAAAACCCAGAACACAGGCTACCCACTTTCTACTTTTTAATTAGGGGAGGCCTGCTATACCACTGAACCCAGTGCAGAGGGGAAAACGTGGACCTCCTGGTAGTCCCCAAGACGCAAACCCCAACACTGTTGCACCTGGCCCATACCCATCCGCTCGGGCGCCAGCTGGGGGCCCGAAACACCGGGGAAAAACTGAAGGACTGCTTCACCTGGCTGGGGATGGACGCGGAGGTCTGGGACTTTTGTCAACGGTGCCCTCAGTGTCAGCATACCGCCCCAGGAAGCCCCCGCCGGCACCCCTGATCCCTCTTCCCATCATCAGAGTCCCCTTCAAAAGGATCGGCATGGACCTTGTAGCACTGCTTCCCAAGTCCGCCCGGGGCCACAAGTACATACTCGTCATTGTGGACTGTGCCACCCGGTACCCCGAGGTGGTGCCACTACACAACGCCACCTCCCGCAACATCGCCAGAGAACTGGTACTCCTGTTCAGTCGTGTGGGGATCCCAAAGGACATTCTGACCGACCAAGGTATGCCTTTTGTGTCCAAGCTAATGTCTATCTGTGTCGGCTGTTACAGGTGAAACACTTCAAAACATCTGTTTACCACCCGCAAACTGATGGACTGGTTGAGAGATTCAACCAGATGCTAAAACAGATGTTATGCCGAGTGGTAGACGAGGAAGGAAGGAACTGGGACCTCCTCGTTCACTACTTGTTCTTCGCCATCCGGGAGTGCCCCCAGGCGTCCACAGGCTTCACCCCCTTCGAGCTGCTCTTCAGACGGTGACCTCAAGGACTGC